>NW_027507735.1:424907-505256 GCF_037356315.1 Lithobates pipiens | reverse complement strand
CTGCCCCCCACCCCCATTGGTCTCTAAAACATGGTGTCACCCCCCATTCGGCACTAAACATGGTGTCACCCCCCCATCGGCACTAAAACATGGCATCACCCCCCATCGACGCTAAAACATGGCGTCACCCCCCATTGGCGCTGAAACATGGAGTCACCCCCCCTATCGGCGCTAAAACATTGAGTCACCCCCCCTATCGGCGCTAAAACATGGCGTCACCCTCCCATCAGCGCTAAAAATGGTGTCACCCCCATCAGCTCTAAAACATGTTGTCACACCCCCATCGGCTCTAAAACATGGTGTCACTGCTCGCCCACCACCCCCAATCAGGCTCTAAAACATAGTGTCAACCCCCCCATCGGGCTCTAAATCATGGCATCACCCACCCATCGGCTCTAAAACATGGTGTCACCCCCCCCATTGGCTCTAAAACATGGTGGCCCCCCATCAGCTCTAAAACACAGTGTCACCCCCCCCCCCCCCATCAGCTCTAAAACATGGTACCAACCCCTCAAATCTGGCTCTAACACATGGTGTCAACTCCCTCAACAGGCTCTAAAACATGGTATTACCCCCCCCCCCCCATCAGCACTAAAACATGGTGTCACCCCCCCATCAGGCTCTAAAACATGTTGTCACACCCCCCCAATTGGCTCTAAAACATGGTGTCACCGCTCCCCCACCACCCCCAATCAGGCTCTAAAAACATAGTGTCAACCACCCATCGGCTCTAAAACATGGTGTCACCCCCCCCCCATTGGCTCTAAAACATGTGTCCCCCCCATCAGCTCTAAAACACGGTGTCACCACTCCATCAGCTCTAAAACATGTGCCACCCCCAAATCTGCTGTACACATGGTGCAACTCCCCCCTCAGGCTCTAAAACATGGGTATCACCCCCCATAGGCACTAAAGCATGGTGTCACCCCCCCCCCCCCCATCAGCTCTAAAACATGGTTCCCCCCCATCAGCTCTAAAACACGGTGTCACCACTCCATCAGCTCTAAAACATGGTGCCACCCCCAAATCTGGCTGTAACACATGGTGTCAACTCCCCCCTCAGGCTCTAAAACATGGTATCACCCCCCCCCCATAGGCACTAAAACATGGTGTCACCGCCCCCCCCCCCCCCCCCCATCAGCTCTAAAACATGTTGTCACACTCCCCCAATTGGCTCTAAAACATGGTGTCACCGCTCCCCCACCACCCCCAATCAGGCTCTAAAACATAGTGTCAACCACCCATCAGCTCTAAAACATGGTGTCACCCCCCCATTGGCTCTAAAACATGATGTCCCCCCCATCAGCTCTAAAACACGGTGTCACCACTCCATCAGCTCTAAAACATGGTGCCACCCCCCAAATCTGGCTGTAACACATGGTGTCAACTCCCCCCTCAGGCTCTAAAACATGGTATCACCCCCCACATAATCACTAAAACATGGTGTCACCCCCATCGGCTCTAAAACAGGGCGTCACCCCCCATCAGCTCTAAAACATGGTACCACCCCCTCAAATCTGTCTCTAACACATGGTGTCAACTCCCTCATCAGGCTCTAAATCATGGCATCACCCACCCATTGGCTCTAAAACATGGTGTCACCCCCCCCCTTTGGCTCTAAAACATGTGGCCCCCATCAGCTCTAAAACACGGTGTCACCCCCCATCAGCTCTAAAACATGGTACCAACCCCTCAAATCTGGCTCTAACACATGTGTCAACTCCCTCATCAGGCTCTAAAACATGGTATTACCCCCCCATTGGCACTAAAAACTTGGTGGTCCCCCCCCCCCCATCAGCTCTAAAACATGTTGTCACACCCCCCTAATTGGCTCTAAAACATGGTGTCACCGCTCCCCCACCACCCCAATCAGGCTCTAAAACATAGTGTCAACCACCCATCGGCTCTAAAACATGGTGTCACCCCCCCCCCATTGGCTCTAAAACATGGTGTCCCCCCATCAGCTCTAAAACACGGTTTCACCACTCCATCAGCTCTAAAACATGGTGCCACCCCCCAAATCTGGCTGTAACACATGGTGTCAACTCCCCCCTCAGCTCTAAAACATAGTATCACCCCCCCCCCATAGGCACTAAAACATGGTGTCACCCCCCATCGGCTCTAAAACAGGGCGTGACCCCCCATTAAGCTCTAAAAGCATGGTACCACCCCCTCAAATCTGGCTCTAACACATGGTGTCAACTCCCTCATCAGGCTCTAAATCATGGCATCACCCACCCATCGGCTCTAAAACATGGTGGTCACCCCCCCCATTGGCTCTAAAACATGGTGTCCCCCCCATCAGCTCTAAAACACGGTGTCTCCCCCCCATCAGCTCTAAAACATGGTACCACCCCCTCAAATCTGGCTCTAACACATGGTGTCAACTCCCTCATCAGGCTCTAAATCATGGCATCACCCACCCATCGGCTCTAAAACATGGTGTCACCCCCCCCATTGGCTCTAAAACATGGTGTCCCCCCCATCAGCTCTAAAACACGGTGTCTCCCCCATCAGCTCTAAAACATGGTACCAACCCCTGAAATCTGGCTCTAACACATGGTGTCAACTCCTCATCAGGCTCTAAAACATGTATTACCCCCCATAGGCACTAAAACATGGTGTCACCCCCCATCAGCTCTAAAACATGGTACCACCCCCTCAAATCTGGCTCTAACACATGTTCAACTCCCTCATCAGGCCTTAAATCATGGCATCACCCACCCAACGGCTCTAAAACATGGTGGCTGCCCATCAGCTCTAAAACACGGTGTCACCCCCCATCAGCTCTAAAACATGGTACCAACCACTCAAATCTGGCTCTAACACATGGTGTCAACTCCCTCATCAGACTCTAAATCATGGCATCACCCACCCACCACCCATCGGCTCTAAAACATGGTGTCACCCCCCCATTGGCTCTAAAACATGGTGGCCCCTCCATCAGCTCTAAAACACGGTGTCACCCCCCCCCCATCAGCTCTAAAAACATGGTACCAACCCCTCAAATCTGTCTCTAACACATGGTGTCAACTCCCTCATCAGGCTCTAAACATGGTGTCACCCCCACCCCCATCAGGCTCTAAAAATGGTGCCACCCCCCCCGGGCACTTTCAAAATATGTGTCACCCCCCCCCCCCATCAGGTCTAAAACAGGTTGTCACACCACCCCCCATCGGCTCTAAAACATAGTGTCACCGCCCCACCACCCCCAATGAGGCTCTAAAATATAGTGTCAACTCCTCATCGGGCTCTAAATCATGGTGTCACCCTCCATCGGCTCTAAAATACGGTTTCACCCCCCCCCATCAGCTGTAAAACATGTGCCACCCCCCCAAATCTGGCTCTGTCACATGGTGCCAACTCCCCCATCAGGCTCTAAAACATGGTATCACAGCCTGCCCCCACCCCCATTGGTCTCTAAAACATGGTGTCACCCCCCCCATCGGCACTAAAACATGGTGTCACCCCCCCCATCGGCACTAAAACATGGCATCACTCCCCATCGACGCTAAAACATGGCGTCACCCCCCCCATCGGCGCTGAAACATGGAGTCACCCCCCCTATCGGCGCTAAAACATGGAGTCGCCCCCCTATCGGCGCTAAAACATGGCGTCACCCTCCCATCAGCGCTAAAAATGGTGTACCCCCTATCAGCTCTAAAACATGTTGTCACACCCCCATCGGCTCTATAAACACGGTGTCTCCACTCCATCAGCTCTAAAACATGGTGCCACCCCCCAAATCTGGCTGTAACACATGGTGTCAACTCCCCCTCAGGCTCTAAAACATGGTATCACCCACCCCCCATAGGCACTAAAACATGGTGTCACCCCCATCGGCTCTAAAACAGGGCGTGACCCCCCCATAAGCTCTAAAACATGGTACCACCCCTCAAATCTGGCTCTAACACATGGTGTCAACTCCCTCATCAGGCTCTAAATCATGGCATCACCCACCCATCGGCTCTAAAACATGGTGTCACCCCCCCATTGGCTCTAAAACATGGTGGCCGCCCATCAGCTCTAAAACACGGTGTCACCCCCCATCAGCTCTAAACATGGTACCAACCCCTCATATCTGGCTCTAACACATGTGTCAACTCCCTCATCAGGCTCTAAAACATGGTATTACCCCCCATAGGCACTAACACATGTGTCACCCCCCATCGGCTCTAAAACAGGGCGTCACCCCCCATCAGCTCTAAAACATGGTACCACACCCTCAATCTGGCTCTAACACATGGTGTCAACTCCCTCATCAGGCTCTAAATCTTGGCATCACACACCCATCGGCTCTAAAACATGGTGTCACCCCCCCATTGGCTCTAAAAACATGGTGGCCGCCCATCAGCTCTAAAACACGGTGTCACCCCTCATCCAGCTCTAAAACATGGTACCAAACCCTCAAATCTGGCTCTAACACATGGTGTCAACTCCTCATCAGGCTCTAAATTATGGCATCACCCACCCACCACCCATCGCCTCTAAAACATGGTGTCACCCCCCATTGGCTCTAAAACATGGTGGCCCTCCATCAGCTCTAAAACACGGTGTCACCCCCCATCAGCTCTAAAACATGGTACCAACCCCTCATATCTGTCTCTAACACATGGTGTCAACTCCCTCATCAGGCTCTAAAACATGGTGTCACCCCCCACCCCCAATCAGGCTCTAAAACATGGTGTCACCCCCCCCGGCGCACTTCAAATATGTGTCACCCCCCCATCAGGTCTAAAACAGGTTGTCACACCACCCCCCATCGGCTCTAAAACAGGGTGTCCCCGCCCCACCACCCCCAATGAGGCTCTAAAATATGTGTCAACTCCTCATCGGGCTCTAATCATGGTGTCACCCTCCATCGGCTCTAAAATACGGTTTTCACCCCCCATCAGCTGTAAAACATGTTGCCACCCCCAAATCTGGCTCTGTCACATGGTGCCAACTCCCCCATCAGGATCTTAAAACATGGTATCACAGCCTGCCCCCACCCCCATTGGTCTCTAAAACATGGTGTCACCCCCCCATCGGCACTAAAACATGGTGTCACCCCCCATCGGCACTAAAACATGGCATCACCCCCATCGACGCTAAAACATGGCGTTACCCCCCCATTGGCGCTGAAACATGGAGTCACCCCCCCTATCGGCGCTAAAACATTGAGTCACCCCCCTATCGGCGCTAAAACATGGCGTCACCCTCCCATCAGCGCTAAAAATTGTGTCACCCCCCATCAGCTCTAAAACATGTTGTCACACCCCCCATCGGCTCTAAAACATGGTGTCACTGCTCGCCCACCACCCCCAATCAGGCTCTAAAACATAGTGTCAACCCCCCCATCGGGCTCTAAAATCATGGCATCACCCACCCATCGGCTCTAAAACATGGTGTCACCCCCCCCATTGGCTCTAAAACATGGTGGCCCCCCATCAGCTCTAAAACACAGTGTCACCCCCCCCCCCATCAGCTCTAAAACATGGTACCAACCCCTCAAATCTGGCTCTAACACATGTGGTCAACTCCCTTCAACAGGCTCTAAAACATGGTATTACCCCCCCCCCCCCATCAGCACTAAAACATGGTGTCACCCCCCCATCAGCTCTAAAACATGTTGTCACACCCCCCCAATTGGCTCTAAAACATGGTGTCACCGCCTCCCCCACCACCCCCAATCAGGCTCTAAAACATAGTGTCAACCACCCATCGGCTCTAAAAACATGGTGTCACCCCCCCCCCATTGCTCTAAAACATGGTGTCCCCCCCATCAGCTCTAAAACACGGTGTCACCACTCCATCAGCTCTAAAACATGTGCCACCCCCAAATCTGGCTGTAACACATGGTGTCAACTCCCCCTCAGGCTCTAAAACATGGTATCACCCCCCCATAGGCACTAAAGCATGGTGTCACCCCCCCCCCCCCCCCCATCAGCTCTAAAACATGGTGTCCCCCCCATCAGCTCTAAAACACGGTGTCACCACTCCATCAGCTCTAAAACATGGTGCCACCCCCAGAATCTGGCTGTAAACACATGGTGTCAACTCCCCCCTCAGGCTCTAAAACATGGTATCACCCCCCCCATAGGCACTAAAACATGGTGTCACCGCCCCCCCCCCCCCCCATCAGCTCTAAAACATGTTGTCACACTCCCCCAATTGGCTCTAAAACATGGTGTCACCGCTCCACCACCACCCCCAATCAGGCTCTAAAACATAGTGTCAACCACCCATCAGCTCTAAAACATGGTGTCACCCCCCCATTGGCTCTAAAACATGATGTCCCCCCCATCAGCTCTAAAACACGGTGTCACCACTCCATCAGCTCTAAAACACGGTGCCACCCCCCAAATCTGGCTGTAACACATGGTGTCAACTCCCCCCTCAGGCTCTAAAACATGGTATCACCCCCCACATAATCACTAAAACATGGTGTCACCCCCCATCGGACTCTAAAACAGGGCGTCACCCCCCATCAGCTCTAAAACATGGTACCACCCCTCAAATCTGTCTCTAACACATGGTGTCAACTCCCTCATCAGGCTCTAAATCATGGCATTACCCACCCATTGGCTCTAAAACATGGTGTCACCCCCCCCCCCCCTTTGGCTCTAAAACATGGTGGCCCCATCAGCTCTAAAACACGGTGTCACCCCCCATCAGCTCTAAAACATGGTACCAACCCCTCAAATCTGGCTCTAACACATGTGTCAACTCCCTCATCAGGCTCTAAAACATGGTAATACCCCCCCATCCGGCACTAAAACTTGGTGTCACCCCCCCCATCAGCTCTAAAACATGTTGTCACACCCCCCTAATTGGCTCTAAAACATGGTGTCACCGCTCCCCCACCACCCCCAATTAGGCTCTAAAACATAGTGTCAACCACCCATCGGCTCTAAAACATGGTGTCACCCCCCATGGCTCTAAAACATGGTGTCCCCCCCATCAGCTCTAAAACACGGTGTCACCATTCCATCAGCTCTAAAACATGGTGCCACCCCCCAAATCTGGCTCTAACACATGGTGGTCAACTCCCCCCCTCAGGCTCTAAAACATGGTATCACCCCCCCCATAGGCACTAAAACATGGTGTCACCCCCCCCCCCCCCCCCCCCCATCAGCTCTAAAACATGTTGTCACACCCCCCCAATTGGCTCTAAAACATGGTGTCACCGCTCCCCCACCACCCCCAATCAGGCTCTAAAACATAGTGTCAACCACCCATCGGCTCTAAAACATGGTGTCACCCTCCCATGGCTCTAAAACATGGTGTCCCCCATCAGCTCTAAAACACGGTGTCACCACTCCATCAGCTCTAAAACATGGGGCCACCCCCCAAATCTGCTGTAACACATGGTGTCAACTCCTACCTCAGGCTCTAAAAACATGGTTTTCACCCCCCCCCCATAGGCACTAAACATGGTGTCACCCCCCATCGGCTCTAAACATGGTGTCACCCCCATCAGCTCTAAAAACATGGTACCACACCCTCAAATCTGGCTCTAACACATGGTGTCAACTCCCTCATCAAGGCTCTAAAACATGCGTCACCCGCCATGGGCGCTAAAACATGGCGTCACCCCCCCTCGGCGATAAAACATGGTGTCACCCCCATCAGCTCTAAAACATGGTGTCACCCCCCCTCTCAATTGGGCCTTACAACATGGTGTTACCCCCCATCGGCGCTAAAACATGGTGTCACCCCACCCCCAATCGGGCTCCAAAACATGGTGTCAGCCCCCCGTCAGTGCTAAAACATGGTTTCATCCCTCCAAATCGGCTCTAAAACATGGTGTCACCCCCCACCCTCTAAGGCTCTAAGACATGATGTCACCCCCCATTGAGCTCTAAAACTGGTATCACCTCCGCCCCCCATTGAGCTCTAAAACATGTGTCACCCCCCATCGGCTCTAAAACATGGTGTCACCCCCTCCCATCAGGCTCTAAAACATGGTGTCACCCCTATTGGCTCTAAAACATGATGTCACTCCCCCATCTGCTCTAAAACATGGTGTCACCCCCCCCCCATCAGCTCTAAAACATGTTGTCACACCCCCCAATTGTCTCTAAAACATGGTGTCACCGCTCCCCCACCACCCCCAATCAGGCTCTAAAACATAGTGTCAACCACCCATCGGCTCTAAAACATGGTGTCACCCCCCCATTGGCTCTAAAACATGGTGGCCCCCCCCCATCAGCTCTAAACACGGTGTCCACCACTCCATCAGCTCTAAAACATGGGGCCACCCCCCAAATCTGTCTGTACACATGGTGTCAACTCCCCCTCAGGCTCTAAACATGGTATCACCCCCCCCCCCCCCCCATAGGCACTAAAACATGGTGTCACCCCCCATCGGCTCTAAAACATGGTGTCATCCCCCATCAGCTCTAAAACATGGTACCACCCCCTCAAATCTGGCTCTAACACATGGTGTCAACTCCTCATCAGGCTCTAAAACATGGCGTCACCCCCCATGGGCGCTAAAACATGGTGTCACCCCCATCGGCGCTAAAACATGGTGTCACCATCCCCCCACCGGTTCTAAAACATGGTGTCACCCCACCCCCAATCGGGCTCCAAAACATGGTGTCACCCCCCGTCAGTGCTAAAACATGGTTTCATCCCTCCAAATCGGGCTCTAAAACATCGTGTCACCCCCCACCTCCATAAGGCTCTAAGACATGATGTCACCCCCCACTGAGCTAAAACATGGTATCACCCCCCCCCCCCCCCCCCATTGAGCTCTAAAACATGGTGTCACCCCCATCAGGCTCTAAAACATGTGTCACCCCCATTGGCTCTAAAAACATGATGTCACTCCCCATCTGCTCTAAAACATGGTGTCACCCCCCATCTGCTCTAAAACATGGTGTCACCCCCCATCTGCGCTAAAACATGGTGTCACATCCCCCCAACGGCTCTAAAACATGGTGTCAACCCCCCTCTCATCGGGCACTAAAACATGGGGTCAGCTCCCCCCCCCCATTGTCTCTAAAACATGATTTCACCCCACCCCCAATCGGGCTCACAAAAGATGGTGTCAACCCCCCGACAGGGGGGTTGCTGTGAATAGATCTGGCGCTATACCTATATGTTATCAAGGAGTATATCACCAGGGGCTCTTTAGTGGGTGGTATTAGGAATGGGGTTGGTTGTGTTGGTGTGCTAATAAATAAATAAATAAATTGAAAATATAAACCTGCCCAATTATTTAAAAGGTGACAGTGTGTAATGTGCTGCCCTAGTGAAAAAAATAAAAGCATAAAAGTATTTTCCACACAAAAATATTTACCAGCGTTCTGGCTATAAGAGTGCGAACAAAAATATATGTAAACAAAGACTTCTAATCCTCAAAAATTATGGCCGGTTACCAGTACATTAAATACACAAAGTGCTAGTGCTTTTTTTATATAGCTAATATACTAGTGACAATAAAGTATAAAACCAGAACTGACTGTGCTGTTTTTTTAAAATTGCACTGATGTGACGGTGAAATAAATGCATGCAGCAAGTAAAAAATACAATAAATGAGTGATAAATATCAATGCGTCAGGTGAAACATGCCAAAAAATGGAAAAAAGGAAAAAGAAAAAAAGGAAAAAAGGAAAATAAAAATTTAAAAATGAATATAAAAATAAAAATAAAAATAAAAACAAAAGTCTCTAGTGAAATACAGTTGATGGGGTTATCCCGGGGTTATGGTGGTAACCGGCCATAATTTTTGAGGATTAGAAGTCTTTGTTTACATATATTTTTGATTCGCACTCTTATAGCCAGCACGCTGGTAAATATTTATTGTTGTGGAAAATACTTTTATTCTTTTATTTTTTTCACTAGGGCAGCACATTACACACTGTCACCTTTTAAATAATTGGGCAGGTTTAATATTTTCAATTTATTTATTTATTTATTAGCACACCAACACAACCAACCCCATTCCTAATACCACCCACTAAAGAGCCCCTGGTGATATACTCCTTGATAACATATAGGTATAGCGCCAGATCTATTCACAGCAACCCCCCTATTTTAATGTTTTTCACCCCACCAGGTGGATACTAATAGAGGCTGCTCTTACCTATTCACTTGCATATAAGCTCCATAGCGCAACCTACCACCCCTTTTCTTTCCAACCCCCCGACAGGCTCCAAAGCATGGTGTCACCCCCCCATCAGATTTAAAACATGGTGTCACACCCCCCCATCGGCTCTAAAACATAGTGTCACCCCCCCCCCCCCAAATCGGGCTCTAAAACATGGTGTCAAGCCCCCCAACTGGCTCTAAAACATGGTGTACCCCCCATTGAGCTCTAAAACATGGTGTCAATTGAGCTCTAAAACATGTCAACCCCTCCCATCGGGCACTAAAATGAAAATCAATTTATAACTTTTTTGAAATGCATTTTTCTGGATATTTTTGTTGTTATTCTGTCTCTCACTGTTAAAAGAAACCTACCATTAAAAGTATAGGCTGATCATTTCTCGGTCAGTGGGCAAACGTCCAAAATCACAAAATCAGCAGGGGATCAAATACTTTTTCCCCTCATTGTATCTGTGCATCCCTATTTCAAATTTGTGGCAACGTTTTTTTTTTTATTGGACTGGTCAGACAAGGGAAGCGAATGGTGGGTGTTTCTAAAAGCTATTCACCTTTGATCGAGTGGTAAGCTTGGAGGGGTATAATTTAATTTGAATATATCTCTTCCATGCCAATGGTCTTGCTTCAGGACAATGGATGTCCTTGTGAATCCTACTTTGGCTCTGAAGAAGAGGCTTCTCTCTCAAAACGCGTCAACCGTCAGAGACGCTCACAACCAATAGTGTGGTCCTTCCACACTATTGCTTGACTATAGCAGACCTTAAGGTGATTGATCTTAGTTGAATGGTGGGTGTTGCCAAACAGAGACAGTGGGTTTCTCAGCCATTTTGCAATCCTTCATTACGTTTCATGCAGATTTCTGCATTTATAACATCTACCTCCAAACCTCACCTTTGTTTTATTCTTTATTACCTAGAGATTTAAAGCTCTTTTTTTTAATTGTACATTGCAGGACACAACTTTAGACAATTATCATGCGTTATTTGCTGCTTTCAGGTGATTAGACACTGGCAAACAAAGCTGTAATGACAGCCCCAATATAACCTCTCCAACTCCCGCCCAGCTTCAGTTTTTTGCTAGGGTTTTTAGGTAATGGGTATCTGCTCTCTGTTCTGAGAGAAGCAAACCACCTTCCTTTATTGTCACTTTCATAATTTCTTCTATCAATAATTTTATCTGCTATGTTGCCACGGCTATTTTTTAAATTTTAAAAAATGTTTTTGCAGCTTTCTGAATATATCAATTGTTTGGCTGTGTCTTGGGGGACTCTGCTCAGACCGCAGCTGAATAGGGGTGGCCTGTAATGTTTTTTTGGGCACTGGACTCTGCATTAGACACTTATCTAGGGGGGCAAAGATCTGGATTGGACTTGTCCCTACTAGCCCCCTCAAGCTCAATGGGAGAAGTCGGGGCCTCAGCCTTTCAAAAAGGAGCCCAGTATACGGTTTGTGCTCCAGTCCCTTCAGGATTAACAGGAGTGCTGGCTTTGACTTATTCAGTCACAGTCAGCATCAGAAACAGTCCATCATTTATACATTTTGCCACCATTCTATGCTGCACAGACCTCGACCCAGGACTACTAGGGAACCCGCACAGCCGTTGTTTCTGTCCAACTCTACTGTGCATTTCTCTCTCCCGTGTGCCAACCAGCTGTTTTTCCTACATGCGATGCCTGCCAGGGCACAGCACACTGATCCTTATGCCGCGTACACACGATCAGACTGTCCGGCGGACTTAGCCCGGCGGACAAACCACCGGACTTTGAAGCGGAGGTCCGCCGGACTTTCCGAATGAGCGTACCTGCCCACACACAACCAGACTTTTCCGGTGGACCGCCGTACTTTTGAAATGAACGGACTTGCCCACGCACGGAGGAAAGTCCGTTCATTTTGAACGCGGCTCCAGGTAGCCGGGACTAGCGAAGGAAGTAAATTTCGGCGGCGAGATTAACACGTCGCTGGCCCCATCACCTGGTATGGACTTAAAGGGGAAGCCCTATGCCAAAACGGCGTGGGGGTCCCCCCCAAGGTCCATATAGGACCCTTATACGAGCACGCAACCCGGCCGGTCAGAAAAAGGGGGTGGGGACGAGTGAGCGCCCCCCCTCCGGAGCCATACCAGGCCACGTGCCCTCAACATGGGGGGGTGCTTTGACACCCCAAAGCACCTTGTCCCCATGTTGATGAGGACAAGGGCCTCTTCCCAACAACAATGGTCGTTGGTTGTCGGGGTCTGTGGGCGGGGGGCTTATCGGAATCCGGGAGCCACCAGATACTGGCCCCACACCCTATGTGAATGAGTATGGGGTACAATGTACCCCTACCCATTCACCTGGTGAAAAAAATGTAAAAAAAAAAACACCACACAAGGGTTTAAAATAATTTATTGCACAGCTCCGGGGGTCTTCTTCCGTCTTGGGGGGGTCTTCTCGCCGGACTCCTCCACTATCTTCTGCTAGCTCTTTTACTAGGGGAGGAGCCCGGCTTTCTTCTTCGTCGCCACCCGGGGCCAGAGAGCTTTGAGTCAACATCTCAAGAAAGAAGAGGAAGAAGAAGAAAAGAGAAGGCGACGGCGACAATGATTGCGACACCGGGTGATGTCCCCGCCTCCTATGATGTCACAGTCCCAGAGGATGCTGGGACTGTGACATCATAAGAGGCGGGGACATCACCCAGTGACCCGCCCATTATCCCTATATAAGTCGCCAAACACCGCGTCCCTGTCATTGCGGCCAGAGAGAGCGTTGAGTCAACATCTCAAGGAAGAAGAGGAAGAAGAAGAAAAGAGAAGGCGGCGGCGAACGACAATGACAAGACCGGGTTGCGTGCTTAGATAAGGGTCTAATATGGACCTTGGGGGGGACCCCCACGCCGTTTTTTTCGGCGTAGGGCTTCCATTTTAAGTCCATACCAGGTGACGGGGCCAGCAACGTGTCAATCTCGCTGCTGAAGGCGGCGACATTGACCTCCTGCGCTAGTCTCGTCTACCTGGAGTTGCGTTCAAAATGAATAGACTTTTCTCCGTGTGCGGGAAAGTCCGTTCATTTCAAAAGTCCAGTGGACTAGCACACAGACGGCCACTTGTCCGCCGGACTCGCAGTCTGGCGGACAATTTTTGAGTCAAAACTACTTTCTAAGTCTGCTGGACTTTTGGGGAAAAAAGTCCGCCGGAGCCCACATGGGCAGATGCCTGGCGGACTCTGGTCTGCCGGATAGTTTGATCGTGTGTACGCGGCATCAGACATACCAGGCCCCTCTCCCATGAGTGACTGGCCTTCCTGTTCTCCATAGTGATTTAACGATTAACCCTAGGGGGGTATACGTCACTATACACCATCAACACAAGGGTCTGGTTCTGGGGGCCCAGCCAGCTCAGGTGGGGGGTGTTTATTGGCATCTCTGCACAGTATCCCTAATTCTGCTAACTTTGACCATGTCATTGTTACCTCATTCGACTAGGACAGTCAGGATGGTACCTCAGTCCAGTACTGGAGGAGACACAATCCACTGAAAGCCGAGCAGGAAGAACTTCACCCTACCTATCAAAAATACATTTTTGACTCCCTAACCATTGTCTATTGTATAAAAAATTTGACAAAAACATACGTACTAGTTCATGGTGTCTAGCATTGTCTTGCTTACAGGCAAGGTGCTCCATATTCCCCTCTTCTACAGCATCACCATTTTTAACCAGGACCTGGTGCACACCCTGGCGTGTTGTGGTCTCTGCCAGGTCCCATAGATTTGCATCAGAGAATTTGGTGCATGTGCAGAAACGACTCAGGTCTCTGCCAGTAATAGTGCAGTGACCCTGCGGTGTGTCTGAGGATGTGCACGATCTTGTGAGCTACCTCCTGGAACGTATGACGTAGATATCCCAGAAGGCAGTTGACAAGATCTTGCACATGCATTTACATACTGTGGGGTCTCTGCTACAGTGGCAGTAGGGATACACGGGCGCCACCCCCTTTCTCCAGCCACCCCTCTCTTACCTATAGATAGATGCATGCATTGCATGAATCTATCTATGGCCACCACTGCCACCCCCTATTCAGCCGCCCGGCCCCTTTTTTAGACGCATGAATTACAGCAGCAGGGTTTTTTTTTTTTTTTAAGCACCTGGCTCTAATAGGTGTCAAAAAAGGTAAACAGCGAATGTCATGCTTGGCGCTCACAGTTCACTCAGCTGTGTTAGAAAAGCAAATGAATATTTGCTTTCCTAACACTGAACCGCCTCTCTGCCAATCAGGTGCTCGGGTGTGTTACCCATCACCTGATTGGCTGAAACGGCAGACGCTGTGGTGGCACACCTATCAGGCATCCAATCATAGGAGAGGATGGTAGGAGCGGATGGGAGAAGACATCGAGGACATGAAACCGCTCGCTGCTCGCCGCCATCACCCGCTACCCCACCAAAACAGGGTAAGTGCCGGACAGACAGCGGGGGGGAGGGGTACAGTGGCAGCATGTGATGGGCACAGTAGGAGCATTTGATGTGCACAGTGGGAGCATTTGATGGCACAGCGGCAGTGTTTGAATGGCACATTGGCTGTGTTTGATGGCACAGAGACTGCGTTTGATGGCCACAGTGGCCGTGTTTGATGGTACAGTGAGGCGGCAATTGATTGTTTTTTTTTTCAGTTTGTGCCCCCCCCCCAAAAAAAAAAATATTTGAGCACCAGCCGACACAGCTCTGCTATATTACTGGCCAAGACCTAAGCCATTTCTCTGAATGTGGGGTCTGAGAATATCATCCTCTCCTAGGCGAGAATTGATGATACAGAATATAGAAAACAAAAACAAGGTATTTCCTTTTTTAAATAAAAATATATAAACAATTGTGTAAAGGAGAGAGGAGCCAGGATGGAGAACCTTAAGAAGGAGTGAAGGTCTGCTTTAAGGCTAAAAATACTATTCTTATTGTCCAGTGCAAACTTACTTTGCCATAGAGCAGCCTGCTTTTGTCTGGCCAAGGTTACCAGTCTGGGGTCTATGAACCTGCCTCGGTTTGCAAAAGCCTTCCTTGTATACTCACTCTTACAGACTGTGCTTTGTGGTGACTGGTCTCCTCCCAAAAAATAATTGGCTCCTCCAAAAAATGTTGATCAGCAATACCCTACTGAGGTTGAGTTTTCACGGAACCGGATAATCAGTCATGGACCCTGCCATTTCCTATTTTAACAAAACCTCAACAGTTCCTGTTGCCATCAGGGCCACCTTTAATATCGAGTGGACCCTGGATAAACATTTTCTTGATCCCCCCACCCGTCCATGCAATTTCGCTCTCCACCTGCTTGCACACCATGGACTGAGGTGGTGAGGGGACCCATCAATAGATCAGTGGCAGTGCTGGGGGCGTGGCAGGGAAGGGTGTGATCAACGGCAATACTGATTTTTTTTTACCGTCTACCAATAGAGGAGTTTCAACACTGACCACCAATGTAATAAGGGTTTACACTGACCACTAATGTAATGTAATAGGAGCATTCATAGTAACCACAAATGTAAGGAGGGATTTACACTGACCACAAATGTAAGGGGAACCTTCACACTGGCCACTAGTATGAATGAAATTATTCTACAATCCCCAATATAATGAGATTTACACTGACCATCAATGTAACTGAGACATTAAGGCCTGCGTTTACATTTGTGTGTGCTGGGAATGCATGCAAAATCACTTTGCTGACACCACAGAAACATGCTGCCCTTTTAGCAGATACACAGCAGTGCCAATAATTGTTAATGATGCCCTCACACATCTGCTGACGTGCTCTGTAACTGTGTGATTTTGAAAAAGCGTTAGGGACTTTTTTTCGCATTTCTAGTGCATAGAGCAGCCCATTGAAATAATTGGGCTGCCCTACACGCGCCTTACATCTTTATCATCAGTACACCTTTGCATTCTAAAACCCCTGCTAACCTCTGCACCCCAAACCTTCCCCATCCTCTCCACTCCAACCCTCCACCCATTTGCATCTTCTTTTCATCTTTGCACCCACCTTCCTTACCTCTGTACATCCCCTCCTTGCTCACCCGTGCACCCAAACTGTAATTCCTGGGGGCATGGTCAAGATGGCGATCTGAGAGGACGTGCAAGACAGGAGCTCTGCACCTGGAGCCTATTATTATCTGACTTTCGGGGATATTACACAACGCTAAGCTGCCCTAACAGGAATGGCTGGGACCGGGCATGAGAAGGGGAAACACCGGATCTCACCGTAAGCGCATTCAGGCTACGAAATCTCCGCCGCTGCCTAGGGACACATGTGGCCTGAGTACAACTAACATGGTGTCCCAAATTTTCCAGTCGTACCCGTTCACTCTCGGGACTGAGCAATTGAATGCCCTAATGCAGGCTATTATGGGCTGTCAAACCTCACTGACGGTGAAGATTGAGCAAATACAGATGGAGATGGGCCTGGTTAGGCGAGACATGGACAAGTTCCGTGACAGACTCTCGGAGGCAGAGAGGAGGATCGGAGACACTGAAGACACAGTCTGGGAACATGACTCATCCCTCCGCACTCTGCAACTTAAAATGAAAGCTATCAAGTATCGGGCGGAGGACCAAGAGAACAGGAATTGGAGGAAAAACCTCTGCCTGGTTGGCCTTCCCGACGGAGTCGAGGGCCGTGACCCGGTCACCTACACGGAGCAACTCCTACATGCACTATTCCCACAGGCGCCTTTCTCCACTCACTTTGCAGTAGAGAGAGCCCACCGGATGGCATCAGTCAAGGGTCCTCCTGCGGCACCGCCGAGAACATTTATATTAAGATTACTCAACTTCAGAGACCGGGACCTGATACTCAGAGAACCGTGGAAGCTGAAGGAACTACGCCACGAAAACGCCAAAATTATGATACTCCCGGATTATTCCGTTGAAACTCAGAGGCAGCGGTGATCCTTCGACCACATCAAGGCCCAGCTCCGCGCCAAAGGGTTTAAATATATCATGCTATTCCCTGCCGGCCTTAAGGTGGTGGACGGTGAGTCCACGAGATTCTTCACGTCCCCTGAAGAGGCATCACGCTGGCTGGAATCCCTCCCCAGGGACTGTTGAATATCATGCATCCCCCTTACTTACATGCCCCCTGCGATACTCTGTACCCCCCTATGGCTGAAGAGGATGATATTCCCCTGAAACCATGGAGCCGGATCGTTCACCGTATTAAGGTAATGAACCTGGGACATGGGGGGCAGGTTTCCAAGACTGCAGCAGGGGCGCACTGCATGGGGTCTGTCTGCGCCATTATATCCTGGACCAGCGCTCATAAAGCACTATGGCGGTAGAGACTGACACATGCCGCCCCTCCGACCATCTGGCTTCTACGCTCGGAACTACTGCTTTCCCCCTACACCCCCCCCCCCCCGAACAGTTTTACTCATTTCTGATTGACGATGGGGGAGCGGGGTTGTTTTGTTTTGGAGTACAATGCCCTTGCTGCTACCAGACCTTTGAAGTTATTTACTGCCCCCCTAACCTTCACCCTCCCACTGTTTTTGTTTTTCTCCCCCTTTTTCAGGCCATCCCGCCTGAGGGACAGGATTTATTTTGTTCCAATGCAACTGCTAAGTTTTAGTACAGTTACTAGAGTTATCCCTGCAAATAAACTCGAACCCCTAGATAAGTCTAAGGCCGCGTACACACGCGCGGACTGTTTGCCCAACCTTGTTCGTCAAACAGTTTCGGCAAACAGTCCGCTCAAAATTTGCATGAGCGGACTTGCCCACACACGAGCGGACTGTTTCAACGAACTGTTTGCCAAACAGTCCGCTCAACTTTTGAAATGAACGGACTCGCCCACGTAAGGCGGAGGCAAATCCGCCCATTTCGAGCGCGTGTACAGGTAGGCGGGGCCCGCGAAGGAGACGTCGCGGGCTCCGCCGCCTGGAATGGGCTTAAAGGGGAACCCCAACGCCGAAAAAAATCGGCGTGGGGGTTCCCCCAAAGTCCACACCAGACCCTTGTCCGAGCACGCTACCCGGCCGGCCAGGAAAGGGGGGCGAGCGAGCGCGCCCCCCCTCCTGAGCCGTACCAGGCCGCGTGCCCTCAACATGGGGGGTGCCTTGGGGAAGGGGGGGCCGCGCGGCCCCCCCACCCCAAAGCACCTTGTCCCCATGTTGATGAGGACAAGGGCCTCTTCCCGACAACCCTGGCCGTTGGTTGTCGGGGTCTGCGGGCGGGGGGCTTATCGGAATCCGGGAGCCCCCTTTAAGAAGGGGGCCCCCGGATACCGGCCCCCCACCCTATGTGAATGAGTATGGGGTACAATGTACCCCTACCCATTCACCTGTGAAATAAAGTACAAAAAAAAAACACAACACAGGGAAAAAATATTTTATTGCACAGCTCCGGGGGTCTTCCGTCTTCGGGGGTCTTCTCGCCGGACTCCTCCGCTATCTGTGTGTAGCTCTTTTACTAGCGGAGGAGTCCGGCTTTCTTCCTCCCTGCCGCCGGCCTCTTCTCCCGACTTCGGGGGTCTTGTCCCCCTCTTCGGTTCTTCTGCCGGGCCACCGCGCCTTCTCGTAGCTCTTTTGCAGGCGGTGGCCCGGTCTTCTGTCGCCGCTGCCTTCCGTTCTTCTGTCGCCGCCTTCGGTTCTTCTGCCGGGCCACCGCGCCTTCTTGTAGCTCTTTTACAGGCGGTGGCCCGGTCTTCTGTCGCCGCTGTCGTCGCCGCCGCCGCCGCCGCCTTCCGTTCTTGTTCTTCTTCTTGTTCTTCTTCTTCTTCTCCTGGAGATGTTGACTCGACGAGCTCTCCGGCCGGAATGCCAGAGCCGCGCTGTGCGGTCACTTATATAGTGACAATGGGGCGGTGTCACATGGTATATGTCACATGGGTTGGTCACATGGGTTGATGTCACATGGGGACTATGACATCGTAAGGGGGCGGGGTCACCATGTGACCAACCCATGTGACATATACCATGTGACACCGCCCCATTGTCACTATATAAGTGACCGCACAGCGCGGCTCTGGCATTCCGGCCGGAGAGCTCGTCGAGTCAACATCTCCAGGAGAAGAAGAAGAACAACAAGAAGAAGAACAAGAACGGAAGGCGGCGGCGGCGGCGACGACAGCGGCGACAGAAGACCGGGCCACCGCCTGTAAAAGAGCTACAAGAAGGCGCGGTGGCCCGGCAGAAGAACCGAAGGCGGCGACAGAAGAACGGAAGGCAGCGGCGACAGAAGACCGGGCCACCGCCTGCAAAAGAGCTACAAGAAGGCGCGGTGGCCCGGCAGAAGAACCGAAGAGGGGGACAAGACCCCCGAAGTCGGGAGAAGAGGCCGGCGGCGGGGAGGAAGAAAGCCGGACTCCTCCGCTAGTAAAAGAGCTACACACAGATAGCGGAGGAGTCCGGCGAGAAGACCCCCGAAGACGGAAGACCCCCGGAGCTGTGCAATAAAATATTTTTTCCCTGTGTTGTGTTTTTTTTTGTACTTTATTTCACAGGTGAATGGGTAGGGGTACATTGTACCCCATACTCATTCACATAGGGTGGGGGGCCGGTATCCGGGGGCCCCCTTCTTAAAGGGGGCTCCCGGATTCCGATAAGCCCCCCGCCCGCAGACCCCGACAACCAACGGCCAGGGTTGTCGGGAAGAGGCCCTTGTCCTCATCAACATGGGGACAAGGTGCTTTGGGGTGGGGGGGCCGCGCGGCCCCCCCTTCCCCAAGGCACCCCCCATGTTGAGGGCACGCGGCCTGGTACGGCTCAGGAGGCACGCTTTCCTGGCCGGCCGGGTAGCGTGCTCGGACAAGGGTCTGGTGTGGACTTTGGGGGAACCCCCACGCCGATTTTTTTCGGCGTTGGGGTTCCCCTTTAAGCCCATTCCAGGCGGCGGAGCCCGCGACGTCTCCTTCGCGGGCCCCGCCTACCTGTACACGCGCTCGAAATGGGCGGACTTTCCGAGCGGGAACAGTCCGCTCATTTCGAAAGTACAGCGGGCAGGCCCACACACGGGCGGACTGTTCGCTCAAACACAGTTTCAGCGGACAGTTTTTCGGAATTTCCGAAAGACTTTGTCCGTCCAACTGTCCGCTGAAACTGTCCGCTGAAAGCCCACACACGAGCGGACTGTCCGCCCAAACACTGTTCAGCGGACAAGGTTGGGCGAACAGTCCGCCCGTGTGTACGCGGCCTTAGTACCAGGTGCTAGTCACCTCGAATAGTTACATCCTACCTAGTGTGACTTAATACCATATTGCCTCCAGAGAAAGAGTACATGGACTGCGGGGTGTCCTACTCCCGCCATCAGGAACTGTGTCCTTGGTGTGCCTTTTGTAACGCACTGCCCCCACGGGAGCACTTCCTAAGACATAGATAAGTTCTGTTGGGTTAGGTTCTGGGTACTCAAACACCCTGAGAAATGTTTATCAGGGTGTGGGGTGGGTCGGGATGGGTGTTTTATTTGTTGAACTTTGTTTCCTTTTTGTTCTTTATGTTCTGTTGTTTTTATAGTTTTAGACAGACCTTTGACAGTGACTATAACATGCCAATGATAACATACTATATTATGCCGATTTATTATATGTATCGACAGTTGACCAAGGCTGACCTAGGGCCAGCGGGTATACGGACCCCCTCGGGTCCCAGAAACAGCGACTCCCCCGACACTTATCCAGTCCCTGTTGTGATATGGCTCTGCTGACGGTCCTATCTTGGAACGTGAGGGGTATGAATAATAGAATTAAATGCTCCCTAGTCTTTGCATACCTAAAGAAATATAACCCCCAAATTTGCATACTCTAAGAAACCCATCTACTGGGTGGGAGAACTATGAGCCTCAAATGACCCTGGGTGAATCACCATTATCATGCCACCCACTCAGGTTATACCCGAGGAGTTAGCATTCTAATCCATAAGTCTCTTGCATTCGAACTACTAGCGGTTAAACTTGACCCGGAGGGGCGCTATGTGCTAATCCATGCCATCATAGACACGATAGAAATGGTGATCATAGGGGTATACCTGCCACCCTCTCCCTCCTCCGATTGATTGCTGCATTATTAACACAATTTCCTACAGACAATTTACTCTTGGTAGGAGATTTTAACATCCCCCCCGAATCCCTCCCTGGACAGACTCTCCCCAGACAATAATACGGACTCGATTCTATCTAGATGGGCGCAGGTATATGGACTGGTGGATATATGGCGGTGGAAGCATCCTTCAGAATGCATGTATACCTGTCACTCTCTATCCCATGATACGCTATCGCGTATTGATCTTATATATGGTAGTGTCAGCATGCTCCCCAAAAGTCAGGATATCAGGATGCTCCCCCGGAGTATCTCCGACCACTTCCTGTTGCTCTGCTCCATACAAACCAAAACACCTCCGGTGGATAGAGTCTGGCGCCTGTCCAGGTTTTGGATAACAAACCCCACGCTACAGCTGGAAATAGCCAAGCTGATCAGTATTGGTTAATAAATTATGGTACTGCCTCTCCGGGGGAATGACTGGGAGGCCTACATCAGGGGGTGTTATATGTCCTCCATAGCCAGAGAAGGTAGGAATGATCAGCTTGTATTGGAGGAGGCGGAGGAAAAGGCCCAGGCTCTCGAGGCACGATTCGCCCAGACGGCCAACCCCATTACAGGTCAGGATATGAGGGTGGCATATAGAGAGGTGATGTTGCTCCGAGTGGCAAAGGTGAATAAACGCCAACTAGTTCAAACACAACATATATTTGAACAAGGAGGCAAGGCGGGCATGATGTTGGCTTGGATCTCTAAGGAGCGGTCCCCGGTCTCCACTATCCCCCGACTCAAAAGGGGGGAGGAAACCCAGGTGTCCGATCCAGTGGCAGTCAATGCCTGCTTTGTAGAGTATTACTCCAAACTCTACTCCTCACGTGTACACTGCACTGATGGAGAGCTTTCTGAGTTTTTAGATGGCGTAACATTCCCGACCCTTACATCCTCCGCAAGGGAAATACTAGATGCCCCGATCACTACGGAGGAAGTTAAAATAGCGCTTGGCTTGCTGCAAGCGGGTAAGACCCCAAGGTTTTGGATGGATTCCCACCAGAATTTTACAAACAGTATACAGAGGAATTAGTACCCAGACTACATAACATGATTACGAAAACATTTAGGGAAGAGGCTCTCCCCCCATCTATGGCCCAAACTATTATAGTAGTAATTCCTAAACCAGGGAAGGACCCTCAATTGTGCTCATCCCACCGGCCTATATCCCTTCTAAATTTGAATGCTATAGTATTAACCAAGATTATTGCCAAGCGCTTGAACGAAGTGATACTTACTTTAATTCATGAAGATCAATCAGGATTCATGCCCGGTAAGGGAACCTATATTAATCTCCGGAGGTTGTATGCGGTTTTGGCCTCTGGGAATGGGGATGCCCGGCCTGCGGTAGTGGCCTCCCTGGATGCAGAGAAAGCTTTAGACTCCGTCGAGTGGCGATATCTAGGGGAGGTCCTCCGCGGGTTCGGATTTGGTCCAGTCTTCATTTCCTGGCTCGAGGCCGTGTACAAGAATCCAACGGCCAGGGTCCGTACGGGTACTGTCCTCTCCCCACCTTTCCCCCTAGGTAGAGGAACGAGACAGGGGTGCCCTCTCTCCCCGGAACTCTTTGCGTTGGCCTTGGAGCCAATGGCAATTCTTATACGGTCCAACCATGAGATACAGGTTGTCACAATAGGTCCAATGCATGAAAAGGTATCGCTTTATGCCGATGATACCCTTTTGTATCTTAGAGACGAAGGAATCTCCTTACAGAAGGCACTGTCTGTCATCAATAGATTTGGAATGTACTCGGGAGTGTGCATAAATTGGGGAAAGTCCTTATTATTTCCACTCCACTCAGACAATAACCCTCAGATGCGCAATTACAGAGGGTTTCCCAAATCAGATACTTGGGGGTGGAGATACATCGGGATCTAGGCCAATTTATTAATCTGAACCTGGACCCAGTAGTCTCCCAACTGTCCCATAAATGTGCAGCCTGGAAGTCTCTCCCACTCACTCCGGTGGGGCGAGTCAACCTTATCAAGATGACAATACTGCCAAAGTTTACATACCTCTTCAGGCAGACCCCTGTGGCCATACCTGTCTCCTTTTTTAACAGGCTAGATAGTATAATCAGCACTTTCATATGAAGGGGAGCGGTACCTAGGATAGCAAAAACAACCCTACAACTCCCACTCACATTGGGAGGCCTGTTTCTACCAAGCCTCATAAAATACTACTGGGCGGCAGTTCTGGTTACCAATAGGTGGTGGCTGGCCGAGTCTCTGGCCAACCCCACGTCTACACTAGAAGCCGCACTACTGGGCTCATACACAGAGTTTAGAAACCTAATCCACAGGGGCCCCAAATCTAACCCAAATCTGACCTTGCCCATGAGGGCAACACTTAAAGTATGGGACACAGTTAACTTAAAGATTAAAAAACCAAACACATGGTCTCCCACTACACCATTATAGGGCAATCGCCGTCTACCCCATTTTCACTCTATTCCAGACCCAATTATGTGGGCCAGGCATGGGATAACACAGCTGGGGGACATAGTAACCGAGGGTCAATTGAGCTCCTTTAACAATCTAAAGAGGGACAAAGGTCTTCCGAATCACATGTTCTTCAGATTTATCCAATTACGCCACGCTTACCGCTCTCAATTCCCTTTGATGTGTGATACAGATATCTGACTTAGAGAGTACGCTGAGGTCCATGGAAAAAGGTGGAACTCTCTCTATAATATATAACATGCTGGCTGTACTATACACATCTAAAGTATCGCAGAATGGCAGAAAGATATTCCAGACCTGGCTGATGATGACTGGGAGGAGGGTATTCAGCAGTACTTGCCACTAATGATATCTGCCAGAGATAGATACACGCAACTAAGAGTCTTACCCAATATTCCCCAGTGCGCTTGGCAAGAATATATCCTGGTCGATCAGCGGTGTGTCCCAGATGTGGCCAGGATGGTGCGGATTTTTTCCATGTTATCTGGTCCTGTCCCAAAATAGAGGAATTCTGGAGGGCAATTCTGAACGAGATCAATTCCATAGGGAAGATTAAGGTCCCTTACAGCCCTATTCCCCTTGTGTTAGGTTTCTGCGATTTCCTCGAAGCTCCCCAAAAGAAAAAAACTCTTTGTCTTTTATGTGTCCTTCTATGCTAGGAAAGAAATTCTTCTACAATGGAACCAAACCCAACCCCCCACTAAGCAACTCTGGATGTCCCTAATAAATGCCGCCCTACCTCTCTATAGGCTGACCTACTTAGGAAGAAACTGCCCGAATAAATTTGACAAAATATAGGCCCCTTGGGTAAAGGCACGAGATCTGACTATGGAATAAAGTTGGGAAACCCCACCCACCTCATACCTAGTTAACAACGAATATCCCAAAGGACATCCTTGCTCTCCCACCAGATGGTAACAGACTAATGATGCTGCCAAGTGGTTAAGCCCTGCCGGTCTTGCATTGCCATTTTATGTCTCTGATGATATTAACTATAATCCTAATGTTTGTTAAATATAGTATTACTTTGCTTACATAATTACATGTACAACGGTCATGTGACTATGTCTGAATCTATCTGTACCATGATCGTTATGCTGTCTGTTTGTCAAAAATAAATAAACTTTATGTAAAAAAAAAACTGTAATTCCTTCTCTGCCTACCTCTGCCCCCCCTCCCCCCCCCCCCGCCACCACCAATTTACTTCGCTTTGCAGAACAGGCTGATGTCAAGCTGAATGCAAGACTTTCAAACGTGCCCCTTTATCTCCCCAGTGGGCAGCATTCAGTATAGGTGATGGTGGATATGACCTCAGGGGGGCATGATATATATATGAATGCCGCAGGTCCGTGTCCATTTACATGTGAATGCCATCGCTATTTACATATCAATGCCATCCATTTACACGTAAACTCAGGGTCTGCAGATGCGTCATCTGTACACAACAATAGGGCAGAGCTGGACAGCATTAGTAACAGAAATTCACACTGAGATATCGGGACACAGCATGGGACTAAATCTTCAAGGGTCAAGGGAATTTAAATCAGGATAGTTGGCAAGTATGAGGTAGCTACTTTTGGCTCTACAACAATGACAGGGCCCAGGGCAGCTGCTCCCTTTGCCCTGCCTTAAAGATGGCCCTGGTTGATATGTCCTGGTGGACAAAGGGTTACAAGCCCTGTAGTGGTATTAAGCCAAAAATGTAGTATATTGCAGCTTACTAATCAGATGTGCTGGCTGCATTCACTTTCTTTTCTTTGTCTTTTTCCGTTCTACTTTCACCTGGTGATTTGGCCAATAACACATCTCCTATATAAGTGAGACACCACTCTGGAGAAATAGACACAGCTTGCAAGGCTGGACCACCAGATAAAATTAAAGGAATGAAAGCCTAATTCCACGTACACACGTCCGGACTTTCTGGCAGACTAGGTCCGACGGAATCAGTTCGTCAGACAATCCGATCGTGTGTGGGCTAATCCAATCATTTTTCTTTAAAAAAATCAGATGGACCTAGAAATAGAACATGTTTCGAATCTGTCCAACGGACTCAATTCCTATCGGGAAACCGTTCGTCTGTATGCTGGTCCGACGGACCAAATACGATGCAAGGGAAGCTATTGGCTACTAGTTTTTGAACTTCCTTTTTTATTCCCATCTTACGTCATCATGTTCAAAACTAACAGACTTTTGAACGCACTTAGTCCATTAATGTGTGGCCAAGTCCGTTCGTTCCGAAAATCAGTCGAAACTCTGCCGAAAGTCCGTCTGGAAGACCGATGGACCTAGTCTGCCAGAAAGTCCGGTCGTGTGTATGCGGCATAACAAAGAAAACAAATGCAGCCATCACATCTTGGGATTGGTTAGCTGCAATATAATAAATGTTTGCTTTTAGGTTTAATACTGCTTTAAGGCCTTATTCTTCGTGGTATGTCTGGCTATATAGCCCGCTGTCACAACAATGTATGTTTGTCAGACTTTGCTGTCTGTTTAAAAAAATCATATCCATTCTGACAGATCCAGCTGTTCTCCAACATCTAGAATTCTTCCATATACAGGGGCTAGGAACTAGGATGGGTGTTATTAATGAAGTTTACCCCAGTAAAACTCTTTCCCATAGTGTATGACAGGGATTTATTAAGCATTAAAAGGGAGAGGGAAGGATCGGATTAGGAGAAAAAGATTGTAGGCCAACTTCCCAAAATAAATTAAAAACCAATGTCCCAACCCCCAATGGGACTTTTTAGACCATATATGTAGATAAGAGGTATAGCAGTAATTGAGTATATAGTAACCACAATGAAAAATCACAATGTAAAATTTATTTAAAAAAAATACATATAAAAGCAAAAAGGGCGGCTGATGTAGCAATTGATGCATCTACAAAATGCACAACACGTTCAATGTACCATGTTCTGATAGGTGTCACGATACATATACCGAGACCAAACACAACAGGATCATTTGACGCATTTCAGAAATATAGTCATTCCTTCTTCAGGGCTGTATTTTAGTAGAACAAAGTTACTTCTATAAATAAACATATGAAAATATAAGTACATTGTCATTATTGCAAAAGATTTGATTGATTAGTATACCAATAGCAATTGCACTTACATATCTTAAAAATACTTAACCACAACTGGCAAAGTTAAAAACAACAGTGGCAACCAACCTAAAACCAGGGAGAGATGACAAGTCTGCAGTTCCAGTCAAAGAGGTCAGACGAGGACCACCAAGGAACACACGTGTGTATAAAAAACGTGGTGACACAGGGTAAGAATGTATCATAGGCTTTGCATGCATGCAAAGGCAGTCAGTTTTGCCCAGATATATCACGTCTATCCATAATGATGGGCAAATGCCTGGGTGGGCTGTACAAGTTCAAATTATGAAAGTTTTATGTCTCTTTTTTTTTTTTTTTAAACCATGAAGGGAGTCAAGTATTAATTCTGAGTATTCAGGAATGTTGATTGGCTTACAAGAGATTCCTCAATGTTGTATTAATATTTATTATTATTACTATTCAAGGTGAAAATACCCATATATGATTTGAGATGGTGGAAGCTGGAAGCAAGTGGATATTTCCCTATTTCTGCAACATGACCAAAAATGTTCTGTATATGCTGAATCAATATGAGGTAATGGATAAAAAGAGTTAGGAAGATGCTTTCCAGTTTGTGTTCTGATTAGGGAGATCATTGTAATAACACCAATATGACAATAATGGGACAGGGATGTTCCTCAGACGAAACTATACCTAGAGATGCATAGTGCAACCTGGACAGTATCTCCAGACACAGGAGTCGAACTAGGTAATTCCATCCATCCATCGTGAATCTGTATCAATATATTATTCTGGGATCCCTAGAGTGGACTAATGGCCACTATTTATCAGGTAACATGATCAAAATTAGATAAAGCAAGTGGCGCACCTACCGTAGTAGGAGGAACGCAGGCTAAGCATCCCGGGTGCAATGAGTTTAATATATTTAAGGAGACCCCCTAAAGTAAGAGCTTTAATATTTTTTTTAAGTATTCATAGTAATATTTCCAATTTAGAATATTTTAATATCTGCTATTAATATGTAGGCAATTTAGGGAGTCAAAAATAAGTATCCCCTTTTGGTGGTGCGAGTGTTTGGTATGTTAAAGTGGTGGTGGTTGGGCACTAGTAGACTCTTTAGATCCAATATCTAAAATTGTAGGTATCTCAGCAGATGACTACCACACTGACCAATCTAGAGGCGGGATATGTGCACCTGGACAGGGGACTCCCATTCATAACTCTATTAAACACATTATGGTCACATATCAAACGTTTGCTAGGCGTAAGAGGCTTTCTTGCTCTAACTCCCATATGTAGAAATGCAAACTACAAAGAGTTATTGAAGCTTAAGGGGTTCAGTAATTGGAAGGCAAAGGGGATTTAATTCTTGTCACAATTGTACAATGGACAGGTTCTCAAGTCTTTTATGGAGATTCAGATGGAGTTCGACATACCATGCACTGATTTTTTTAAATACCTACAACTGAGGCATGCATTACATATGCAGTCCAGACTTACGCCGCTCAGTCTAACTGATCATGCTGTTGTACAATTAATCCTAATGGAAAGTGAAAAAAAGGTATGATTTCTAGAGGATATGGTATTATACGTAATGCACTCCAAGATTCCGCCAAAATACCATGCAGGCGTAAATGGGAGGAGGATCTGGGGCTGGTGGATGCAGAGATGTGGAATCTTTGCCTAGCCTCTGCCCCTTTGGTTTCAGTGTCGGCCTCTCAGAAATTGTCACACCTGTACTTACTGCATAGAGTCTATAGAACTCCTACCAAACTTCACGGTTGGGGCCTTCAGGATACACCCCTATGCCCAAAATGTATGAGGGACCATGACGACCTCCTACACATGTTCTGGAAATGTCCAAAACGCTTTCGGTATTGGACTGGGATTCTTGAGGTTATTTCTCAAGTATTCACCGTTGTCATTCCAAAAACTCCAGCTATGTGCCTGTTGGGTGCCCTAGAGGAGGAGACATTGACCCCTGCCACCCACACAGCGATAATCTGCCTACTTTATATAGCGCATAAACTCGTAGCGCAATTATGGATCACTCCCAGGGTCCCCACCAGGCAACAATGGATCGAACAAGTGAACAAAATGTTAATAAGAGAAAAGTTGACCTACCAAGACAGAAACGTACACTGCAAATTTTACACAATGTGGCAGGAATGGTTGGAAATTCCAGGTTTAGCACCCCACCAGCTGGTCAAATATAGATTATTGCAGGGTTAAAAACTTGCTAGAACAAAACCCCTAGACTGGAATGTAACTATTCAACTCTTGTGCAGCAACATAGACAAGGATGAATGAGACATCCTATCAGATTAGGTAAGCTTTTGGGGGATTGAGGGAACAAGCTTAATCCTCTAAGCTATATTAGATGTGTGCTCTAAATGTTGTCATGTTCCTTTGATTTTTTATCTTTTGTTTTTAGTTTTTCCTATGTTTTATTCTTGATGCATACAGCCACTGGAAATGTAAGAATCGTTTATATAATTGTCCACTGTGGACTATTGCAACATATATGTCAGATGTTAACAGTACTGTTATGCTTTGGCATCATATAATTGTTTATGACATGTACTAATTCAAGTTTAAAGAAAACCTTTTTTGATTAAAAAAAAAACGTACTGCAGAAAAATGTATCTTATTTGTCAATAGCTTTTTATTGTAAATTTTCATACAGTACAAATTATACAATAGTCGTGCAAGTGTATGCATAGAATAGACAAACAAACAAACATTGCAGACGATAATCGTTTACTGTATTATGTATCAAACTGATAGATCTATTTTTGTATTGAATTAGTAAAATAGATTTCCGTAGGTGTTTTAAACCGGTGTTGGTCATCCGACCATATGAAATGTCTTTAGGGTAGAAGGGATGTGTACCCACCACCCACGCACCCTTAACGGTGCTATACTGTGCCTGAGTAGGCACATCTTCCCCTCCCACCTAGATCATACACCTTGGGAATCGAGGTCCAATACAACTCAACCTATTCAAACAGTAAGTAGCATTAAAGAGCATGTAACTGTTAAAAGGAAGAGAAGAGACTATATATGAGCTAACCAGTTTGAACCACTTCCCACAACGTGGGTGGTTCTGGGTCCTTCCATTTTCTAGTAATATTGAGTCTTGCTGATAGTAGGATATGAATTATGATATTTCTCATTGAATTAGGGTATTGCTCTATTTCTAGGGATAACAGTGCTAGGGAGGGTCTCATGGGTATTGTCAATTGAGTTATGTCAGAAAGTATGCGAATATTGAATTCCAATATTTTTCTAGTTTGGGGCAGTTCCAGAATACATGCATCATGTCCACTTTCTGTCCACATTGTCTCCAAAATGAGTTAGCAAGATTTACATTATATTTGGCTATTCTATCTGGAGTGAGGTACCAACGGTGGGTCAATTTAACTGCTAGTTCCCACAGGGTTGAGCAGCAAGTAGCTGTGGATGTGGATTTTCAAGCCTTTTCCCAGTTATCTATTGTAAAGGATTGACCCAATTCTGATTCTCATCTTAGTATTGGGGCTGATTTGGTAAAGGTATTTTTGTTCTGCAACAGATTATAATACATCGAGATCCCTTTTTTGTGTGGTGCAGGTGTTTTAAAATAGGTCCAGGCTACTTGTTGGATTATGCAAGTCCAATTTTTGTTTGCGGCGATGCAGTGTTTAGTACGTATGTACAGGAAAATGTCAGAGTTAGGGAGATGGAACTCTTTCTGTAATGTGGGGAATGATTTAATTATGTTCATATGGAGCAGGTCTGACAAGTGTGTGTTACCCCTTTCTTTCCATTGTGAGTATGATGTAAATTGCATTAGGTTCTGTAGAGCTTCTAAAGGGATTTGAACTTCTGAACTGAAAGGGTGATTTAGGCTGTCTTTCACTAACCTATTCCATATTTTAAGTCTCGCTACTATTGTTGGAGAGATTCCTGAAGGAATTTTTTCCTCCTAGGCATATAGAGAATAACCATTAAAACAGATTATTACCTGGGATTGTAGATGCTTCAATCTGCCCCCACCATGTGGATGGAGGGGCAGGTTGAAACCACTCTTTCGCTTGGGTGAGGATTGAGGACATGTAATAGTCTTGAAATTCCACATATCCATTTCCTCCTGATAGACGATGTTTAATCAGTTTATCGTGGCCGCATTTGGCTATTTTGCCTTGCCAGATGTATTTAGATAAAATTTGTTTGTAGTGATTTTAAATATTTAATGGGTAATGGTATCGGAGTTCTAAAGAGAGGGGGAAGTTGGAACATTTTGAATGCTGCTAATCGCCCCATCCACAAAAACTCAAAAGACTCCAGCCTGGTAAGTTTGTCTTGTAGTTTATTGCAGAATGGTAAGTAGTTTAATGATGGCCCCATATTTTTGTTTGTTTTACGTCTTGTAGTTTATTGCGGAATGGTAAGTAGTTTATTGATGGCGCCATATTTTTTTTTTTGTTCTACGAACACCTGATGTTCAAGTCAAACTTATGTTCGACTCGAAAAATGAGACGAACATAGCATTAAAACAAAAATAGAAAGTTTTACATTTGAGTGCAGTAAGTTACTTGCATAAACATGTTTACTCATTTATAAGCATTATTACACAAGTATAAAAGAGTAAATTACAATAGTTGTATAGTTACATAGTTAGGTTAACCACTTGACCACTGGGCACTTAAACACCCTTAATAACCAGACCAATTTTAAGCTTTCGGTGCTCTCACATTTTGAATGACAATTACTCAGTCATGCAACACTGCACCCATATAAAAAAATGTTGTCCTTTTTTTCACACAAATAGAGCTTTCTTTTGGTGGTATTTAATCACCGCTGGGTTTTTTATTTTTTGTGCTATAAAAGAAAAAAGACAGAAAATTCTGTAAAAAAAAAAGATTTTTTTTTTCGTTTCTGTTATAAAATTTAGCAGATTAGTAATTTTTCTTCATTAATTTTGGCCAGAATTTATACTACTACATATCTTTGGTAAAAATAAGTACAAATTAGTGGATATTATTTGGTCTTTGTGAAAGTTATAGAGTCCACAAGCTATGGTGCCAATATCTGAAAATTGATCACACCTGAAGGACTGACGGCCTATCTAATTTCTTGAGACCCTAACATGCCATAAAAGTACATATACCCCCCAAATGACCCCTTTTTGGAAAGAAGACATTCCAAGGTATTTAGCAAGAGGCATGATGAGTTTTTTGAAGTTGTCATTTTTTCCTACAATTCTTTTCAAAATCAAGATTTGTTTTCCTTTTTTTTTTCACAAAATTGTCATATTATCAGGTTATTTCTCACACACAGACAACAGTTTTGTGCTTAAAAAAAAAACAGTAAAGTTAGCCCAATGTTTTTGCATAATGTGAAAGATGAAGTTACGCTGAGTAAATAGATACCCAACATGTCACCCTTCAAAATTGCACACGCTCGTGGAATGGTGCCAAATGTCGCTACTCAAAAATCCCCATAGGCGACACTTAACATTTTTTTTACTGGTTAGATGTTTTGAGTTACAGAGGAGGTCTAGGGCCAGAATTATTGCTCTCGCTCTAATGTTCTCAGCGATACCTCACATGTGTGGTTTGAAAACCGTTTTCATATGTGGGCGGGACTTACGTATGTGTTCGCTTCTGCATGCGAGCATGTTTTTTTATTGTTCATTTTACTTTATTTTAATTTGACATTTTTTTCCCCAAAAATTAATTTTTTGATCACTTTTATTCCTATTACAAGGAATGTAAACATCCCTTGTAATAGGAATATGGCATGAAAGGTCCTCTTTACAGTGAGATATGGGGTCAGTAAGACCCCGCATCTCACCTCTAGGCTGGGAAGCCTGAAATAAAATAAAAAATGGCAGAGTATTGGCAGGGTATTGCAGAGTATTGGCAGGGTATTGCAGGCTATTGCAGGGTATTGCAGAAGGATTGATGGGCTAACTGTTTACCTAATCCCTAGATTATAGAAATTTTTGATAGAATGGTTTGATCAGACTTTACTGGTACCAGTGAAGGACATTTACAACATAATTATAAATATTATTAGCTCTGCGGAGGGGGATCTCCCGGAAAACAAGCCGGGATTCTCCACTCAAGCACAGTTCTCTACGGAGATTCCTAGACTTAGGAAAAATCCAGCTAATTTCCCTCTAACCACTTCAGCCCCAGAAGATTTGGCTGCTGAATGACCAGGCCATTTTTTGCGCTGTACCCAAACAAAATTGACGTCCTTTTTTTCACACAAATAGAATTTTCTTTGGTGGTATTTGATCATCTCTGCGTTTTTTATTTTTTGCGCTATAAACAGAAAAAGAGCAACACATTTTGAAAAGAAACACAATATTTTGTACTTTTTGCTATAATAAATATCCCCATTTTAATTAAAAATCAAAATAAATGTATATTGATTGGTATAGCATCTAGAAAATAGGGGATAGATTTATAGCACTTTTATTTATTTTTTTTTATTTATTTTTTTTTACTAGTAATGACGGCGATCTGTGATTTTTCGGTACTGCGACATTATGGCAGACACATCGGACACTTTTGATGCGATTGACAATTATACAGCGATTAGTGCTCTAAAAATACACTGGTTTCTGTATAAATGTCACCAGCAGGGAAGGGGTTACTAAGGGGCAATCAAGGGGTTAACTGTGTTCCCTGACTGTCTTTTCTAACTGTAGGGGGAGGGGACTGACTAGAGGGGATGACAGATAGTGGTTCCTAGCTATTAGGAACTCACAATCTGTCTCTCCTCACAGAACAAAACACTTTTGTGTATTTACACACACACGTCCCTGTTCTGCCTCTTGTGCCCGCGATCAATCACGGCTGTCGGTCATCATGACCGTAGGCCACGAACGTCGGCATCCCCGCAGTGCAGCGGGCACGTGCGCGCCTGCTAGCCCGCTTAAAGGAGCCAACGTATAGCTACGACGGCTCGCGGGATCGTGCTGACCTGCCGCAGTATAATGACGGCTAATCAGCAAGTGGTTAAAAACAAATCCCAATATTTTTATATATGACAGTGTCTGCTATATATCAATAGAAAGATAGACATTGTGGTTGCTTGAGACATAAGGAAGCTGAATTAAGCATCCCCCTAATCATTTCTGATACCAACTGCAATTAGGAAGCCAATTTGATACCAGTAACTAGGGATGAGTTCAGGCGTGTTCGCATGGAACACGTGCAGAGCCCGCCACGAAGTCAGCGCAGCACTGCGCTAATCACAGGCAGTGAGACATTGCCCCGATGTGCGGCTGCAGAGATTGGGCAATGTCTCACTGCCTGTTAATTAGTGCAGCGCTGCGCCGACTTCCTGGCAGACTCTGCACGTGTTCCATGCGAACACACCTGAGCTCATCCCTACCAGTAATTGCTTAAATTGTGTCAGTCTGCAGAGGAGTTGTGGTGGATGGTGCTATGCTTTTTGGTGGAAGCATATAGAGGTAACTGCTGTAGACATTTGGCTATGATAGTATACTATAGGAACCTTGTCCTTTGAATGAGATGATAATATGTCCACTGTACTTTCTGTAGAACCCTGGTGGATCAAAAAGGAAATAAAGACCAGAAGACAGCTTTTTATGGCATAGTAAAATCAATTTTAACACACATATTTTGATGAAAGCTAGCTGGTAAGTGTCACATAAAACTGTGGGTTGTACTGAATAAGTCTTTTAGAAAGCGATTGTTAAAGTATATTGAGGAAAGGAGATTAGTGGCTTATGTTGCAGTCTTTTTTTTCAGACATTTACCTTCCAATTTGAAATACTGCAGGATTCTTGGGACTAATCACTATTATTGCTTGCCATCTGGAATACCATTGAGATAAATGTGCGATCCTGAGAATCTCAATGGCATTGATTTAGTATATTTTAGTCTGATTGTTTTTCCTTCTGTCTGACACCATAGGTGGTAGGTGGACGCACTGGCTATATAGCTCCCTATTTTGAGTAAAGAGTGATTGTTTCCATTTTTTGGGTTTACAAACTTAGTAAGTACATATTGTCTTATGTTGAGGCATTGTTCTAGCACAAGTATAGCCCCCCTCCACAGTTTACCAACCTCTTGCTCATTTTGCTCTGTATAGGACTATCTAGCCATTTTATTTATATCACTGTATCTTTCTGATTATACAACATCAATTAATGGCTTGCTCTTTGATAACACCTGGCACACCACCCTTCAGAAGGCTCTTCTCAATTGTAAGTGGTCTTCGATGCATATTTACCTTTGTACACATGAGCTGGCATAGGAAAAATGTGTTGTACTTTTACCTGCTATATTCTTCTTTGAATAGAATTTCTATTTACATTCAAAGGAATTGAGGTCCTGAGGAAGCAAAGATGTGAAACGTGTCAACCTCCTGACTTAGTAGATATAGAGATATATAGTTTAATACCATCTTGATCATATTGATCGGAGCCAATCCCTTTAGTTTTATGTGTAAGAATTTTTTCAAATTTTTGTAATAAAGATAATTTTTATAATTATGCTGTAAATGTCCTTCACTGGTACCGGTAAAGACTGATCGTCAGGTGTCCCAATCAGAGTCCACCTTTACATTAGGTAGCCCCATCAGCATCCCTGTATACATCAGGTGTCCCAATCAGAGTCTCCTGTTACATCAGATGTCCCCATCAGAGCCCTCCTTTATATTTTTAATCCAGTAATTTTTTTATTGAACTGTTTTCTTTTGTAATACAATTAACTTCAAAGCACTACATACTGTCCACATACCGTTTAATAAATAAATAGCACAAAAACAAACACCAACCAAAGTACCCCCCACCCTCTATACTCAAGCTTCTCTCTAATCCCTTCTCATACTATAGGGCTCCGTCCAATTCGGGGCCTAAATCCTCCATCCAATTTCGCCATATAGTCTCAAATTTACCTCGACAATCTCAATGTAGAAAAATATATTTTTCTTTAACCACTTGACCACAGGGCACTTAAACACCCTTCCTAACCAGACCAATTTTCAGCTTTCAGTGCTCTCACATTTTGAATGACAATTACTTAGCCATGCAACACTGTACCCAAATGAATTTTTTGTCCTTTTTTTCATACAAATAGAGCTTTCTTTTTGTGGTATTTAATCACCGCTGGGTTTTTTATTTTTTGCAATATTAATCAAAAAGACTGGGGTGCGCACAGGAGCAAGATTTTGGGAGGACGTCCATGGACGCCCTCCCAGAATAAGCCGACCGAGCTGTACCAGTCTTTCGGCTATGGCCCAGTCGGCATGTGGTTAAGCAAGGTTTCCTTTATTTGCATTTTCCATTCCTCTACTGTCGGTGCACTGAGATCCATTTTTGTGCTATTAACTTACAAGCTTGAAACAGACTTCTTACTATTGTAATATAAGCACAGACCGGGATACTAGATTCCTCTATTATATTTAACTAACAGATGCCAGGTTCTAATGGCAATTTTATTCCAAATAGACTATTAATAGTATCAATTATACCCTGCCAATATCGGTGAAGTTTGGGACATCTCCATAACATGTATTAAATTTGCAGGACCTCCCCTACATGGAAGACATAGAGGGGAATCTCTACGTTTCCATTTAAATTGTTTCTCAGGAGGATTATATTCCTATGTAAGATGAATAATTGCATTTTTGCATAGTGGACAGTGATACATTAGGGACCACAGACAGAGCCATTGTCCAATGCTCATCTGTCACCTTTCGCAAATCTCGTTCCCACTGAGCCCTTGAGGGAATATCTACAGACTTTTGAACTTATTATATAATACTCAATATAGTCAAGATAGAAGACCTTGCTTATGCCCTTTAGCCTCTAAATATAGAGTGATTACGTTTAAATTCAAAGGAACGGGCTTGAGTTGAAGATATTGAGAAAAACTTCTGCTTTGGAATTCCATATTTATCCATTATATGAGTAAAGGATTTTAAACTATCACTCTGAAACAGCTGCTCCAGGTATCTTAGCCCATGCTTTTGCCATAACTTGAACCCTTCTGGTGACAGAAAGCTGCCATTCCCCAAGGCCAGGTCAATTCTTGATAGTGACCCATATGTACTTTAACAGCATGAGTATTCTCTGCTTAACCGCTTGCCGTCCAGCCGCCGCTTTCACTGCAGCAGGTTGGCTCAGCTGGGCAAAGCGACATTACCTTACTTTCTTTTGGTTACTAGGGGCGTGTGGCTGCAGCGTGTGCCCGGTGGTCGTCATGACTGACGGGCTCCCACGATTGCTCGTGATAGAGCGAGAACCAGGATCTCTCTCTCTCTCTCTCTCTCTTGTGTCCGCCATAATGTCGCAGTCCTGATAAAAATCACAAATCGCCGCCATTACTAGTGAAAAAAAATATTCCATAAATCTTTTTTTTTTTATATATGTAGAATACAATAGTAGGAGCACTTATCACTGTGGTGCGGCATACCCTGAAAATATAGGATGCAGCAGGAACCTCTGCTGAGGTGCCAGTCCCTTTTGGGCCCCACAAACCTCCCTGCACGCCTAAGGTGTTTCCGTATTTGACTTATTTTGATAAGTTCATCTACAAGGAATGGGGAAGTCCGCAGCGGGCCTTTTCAGTCCCAAGAAGAGTGGTGGTGCGTTACCCCTTTGAGGAGAGCATCCTGAAAAAATGGACGTCTCCTCCAGTTGTTGACCCCCCGGTATCCAGATTAAATAAAGTAACCACGATTCCGGTAGAAGGGACTCCTGCCTTCACGGACCCTGCCACCAGGAGGGCCAAAGCAGTGGCCCTGTCCATGTTTACGGTAGTGGGGTCAATGTTACGACCTGTGCTGGCCAGGGCCTTGGTGACAAAGACGCTTACTGAATGGGCAGTAGTTGTTGCACCTTGAATTGGAATTGGTCTGCATAGAGCTGGCAGACCAGTTGGTGCATGGCCTTAAGTTTGTCTTTAATCCGGCCCTGGATACGGTCCCCCTGCTCTCTAGAGCATCAGTATCAGCAGTGGTGCTACTGGCGCCTCCTGATTTGGCTGAAATGCTGGTCTGCGGACCAGGCATCTAAAAAAGCACTGGCGGATTTGCCCTTCCAAGGTGAGTGGCTTTTTGGAGCTTCACTGGATGACATTATTAAAAATGTTACCGGTGGGAAGAGCACGTTGCTCCCACAGTCCAGGTAGGGTAAGGAGTCACGCCGTAGGCAAGGGCTGTCTTTTTCCACTCAGAAGCGGCTTTTTTGCCCGTCCGGGTCGGCAGGTAAGCATTCTCAGTCCGACAAGGCGCTTGCTGAAGGACAAAAGCGTACCTGGTTTTGCAAGCCAATCAAGTTTGCGAACAACAATGTTAATGCATGAAGGTTTGCCCCTGCCCAACTCTCGGGTGGGGGGTCACCTTCGGGAGTTTGCAGATCGGTGGACCTGTCTACTGTCCGACCAGTGGGTCTCTGAACTGGTTTAATCGGGATACAAGATAGTTTCTTTCTTGTCCACCAAACAGATTTTTTCCCTCCAACCTACCTCTACTTCCAGCTCATCGGGAAGCCCGGTTCGGCGCAGTACAGGACCTACTACTGCGCGTGGTGATAGTACCTGTACCGACGCTGGAAAGGTTTCAGGGATGCTACTCCAATCTGTTTGTAGTCCCCAAAAAGGAAGGGGTACGTCCAATCCTGGACTTGAAGGCCCTCAACAGCTTTGTGAAAGTGCAAAGGTTTCGGATGGAATCAGTCGCTGCACTCCATCAGGGGGACTTCCTGGCATCCCTGGATATCCAGGACACGTACTTACTTGTACCCATATGCCTCAGGCATCAGAAGTTTCTGCGATTTGCAGTCGGGGAAGAGCACTATCAGTTTGTCGCTCTCCCTTTTTGGCCTGGTGTCATCACCCCAAGTCTTTACCAAAGTGTTAGCTCCAATTCTGGCGCTGTTAAAGGGGTTGTAAAGGTAAATGTTTTTTCACCTTAATGCATTCTATGCATTAAGGTGAAAAAACATCTGACGGTGGCGGCGCCCCCAGCCCCCCTGTTTTACTTACCTGACCCCTCGAAAGTCCCGCGCTCGTCCCCCGACGTCCTTTCCACCGTTCAGCCTGGCCACTGATTGGCTGGAGTGGATGGATGGAAAGCAGCGCAGCCATTGGCTCACGCTGCTGTCAATCACATCCACTGACGCGGAGCACCGGGGGGGGCGGGGCCGTGTGATACAGCGAGCGGCTATAGCCGCCGACTGTATCACGGGAGCTCACCCGCAGATGCTTCTCACCATGCAAGGGAGCTCGCATGAACGTGAGAAGCACCTGCGGGAGGAAGCAGAGACAGCCGCCGAGGGACCCCAGAAGAGCAGGTTCGGGCCACTCTGTGCAAAACGAGCTGCACAGTGGAGGTAACTATAACATGTTTGTTATTTAAAAAATAAATTAAAAATCACTTTACAATCCCTTTAAGGCAACGTGGGATAACAATCGTGGGTTACCTAGATGACTTCCTTCTGAGAGCAGCTTCCGCCTCAGAATTAAGGGAGGATGTAGCGATCACCATGCAGACTCTCCATGAGTTTGGTTGGGTGCTGAACCTAAAGAAGTCAGTGTTAATGCCGACTCAACGCCTGGAGTACCTGGGCTTGCTGTTGCACTCCTCAGAAGCGAGAGTTTTTCTCCCTTCAGACGAGCTGCGGACTCTTCAAGCTGCGGTGAAGTTATTTATGAACTGCTGGTGGTCATCGCTGCGCTTCTGCATGCGCGTTCTGGGCCTCATGGTAGCCACTTTCGAGGTGGTACCGTATGCTCAATTTTACACTCGAGTCTTGCAGAAGGAGATTTAGTCAAAATGGAACAAATCTCCATTATCCATGGATTGTCAAATTCGGGTGAGAAAGTTAGTCAGGTATTGCCTTCTCTGGTAGCTGAGGTCTCAGGCCCTTCGGTCCAGGAGATCGTTCCTTCCTCTCCATTGGACGGTGATCACAACGGACGCCAGCCTGACCGGTTGGGGGGGAGTTCTGGGAAGAATTCCAACTGCCGATCAATGTGCTCGAGCTTCGGCAATCAGGCTTTGCCTCTCCACATGGTCAATGAGGCTACAAAGGCGAGCGATCAGGATCCGGTTGGACAACATCACAGCGGTGGCATACGTCAACCATCAAGGGGGAACAAGGAGCTCAGCTGCAGCACGGAAGGTCGCTCACATTCTCCAGTGGACAGAGCGACACGTGCCGGCCCTGTCGGCCATATACATCCCAGGCGTAGAAAACTGGCAGGGGAACTTCTATGAAGTCGTCAGATGCTGGACCCAGGGGAATGGTCGTTGCATCCGGAGAAATTCAGGCTCCTTTGCCTAAGGTGGTGCACACCAGATGTGGACCTCTTGGTCTTTTCGGCTCAATTGGAAGGTGCAGTGGTTTGTGTCCAGGATAAGAGACCCCTGGGTGGACGCGTTGGTGGCTCCATGGGGGCGTTATCGGCTGATTTATGTCTCCCCCACTCAAACTTCTTTCACGTCTGCTGTGCAAAGTGGAGGCCAAGGGGATTCCAGTAATTCTGATTGCCCCAGATTGGCGTCCTTGGTATGCCGACCTAGTATGACTGGTGGCGGATTTTCAGTGGTGGCTACCGCTGCGAGAGCACCTTCTATCGCAAGGTCCGATACGTCATCCTGCTTTACCGTCGCTGGTTTTAACGGCATGGCTGTTGAAAACCAGGCTCTAAAGGACAGAGGTCTGTCAGACTCGGTAATTTCCATAATGCTGAGGGCACGGAAGTCTTCTTCTGGGAATATTTACCATCGTACATGGAAGACTTACATCTCCATGTGTGAGGAGATGGGGTGGCTTCCATGCACTTATTCAGTTTCCAGGATCCTGCTGTTTTTGCAGCGAGGGGTGGATTAGAAACTTGCCTGAAGCACCATCAAGGGACAGATATCAGCCTTGGTTGTCTTTTCCAACGTCCCTTCGTGACTCACTCATTGGTGAGTAAGGGGTTTGACACAGTCACGTTAGGCAGTGCTACATCCGCAGCCCATCCTTCCAAAGGTGGTTTCAGCATTCCATCTAAATGACGACATCGTGTTACCATCCTTATGTCCTAAGCCGACACACCCGAAAGAGGTTGCCTTACATTCCCTGGATGTGGTCCGAGGTTTACGGGTGTATCTGTCTGCTATAACTCCCTTCTGGAAGTCAGACTCTGTTTGTCTCGGTGGCTAGTCCAAAAAAAGGTCTGGCGGTCTAGTCGACCACCATTTCTCGGTGGATCAGACAGATCGTTGTTCAGGCCTATGCCCTAAAGGGGCGGGTGCTCCCTTTTCCTGTCATGGCTCATTCCACCAGAGCAATTGGGACCTCCTGGGCTTTTCGACATCAAGTGTCTGTCTCCCAGGTGTTCACACTTTCACTAAATTCTACAAAGCTGAGAGTGTATCTTCGGATGCTTGCTTTGGCCACAAGGTTTTGCAGGCGGCTGTGTAAGGTTGGAATTACACTTTCTTACAAGTTTGTTGTAAACGCATCTTTTGATGCACAAGTTGGCCGCTGGTTATGATGGCGGCCGTTTAAGATTAAGACTCCTCTGTGGAGGTGTGCCTTTTGTTGTGGGTGAAGTTATGTTTTGCTGTTTCCACCCCTCATTTTTTGACACTGCTTGGGGACGTCCCTAAGGTCAAGAATTAAAGGAGCTGTGTCTGTCAATGAACGAAAGAGAAAATTGGATTTTTGTACTCACCGTAAAATCCTTTTCTCTGAAGTTAATTTACGGACACAGCACCCACCCCTCCTATTTATGTTTGTACTGCTTTTTGACAAACTGAGCTGCAGGAAGCAGAGTGAGGGGTTATAGCCAGAGGGACCGCCCCCTGGGCGATGCTGTGCAGTCTTTCTGTTTTTACATGTGTTATATATTCTGCCTAGTCCTCTTCTGAAGGTGGCGTGATAACCTAAGGTCAAGAATTAAAGAAGCTGTGTCCGTCAATGAACTTCAGAGAAAAGGATTTTATGGTGAGTACAAAAGTCCCATTTTTTTTTTTGATACATGTGGGATATTTATTATAGCAAAGTTGTGTTTTTTTTTTTCAAAATTGTCACTTCCTTTGTTTATAGCGCAAAAAATAAAAACCTCAGAGGCGATTAAATACCACCAAAAGAAAGCTCTATTTGTGGGAAAGAAAGGACGTCAATTTTGTTTGGGTACAGCATCGCATGACCGCAATTGTCGGTTAAAGCGATTCAGTGCTGAACTGCAAAAAATGGCCTGGTCATTGAGCAGCCAAATCTTCCGGGGCTGAACTGGTTCATGGATGTCTAAATCTCCACACATCTACCAGTCCCATCTCCTGTATATGACTAACCAATCTAGTAGGGCTGCAACCAACGATTATTTTCATAATCGATTAGTTGGCCGATGTAATGTTTCGATGAATCGGTTAATAACCTTAAAAAAGTGTGGTGTGTAGATCTCTGTTGGTAGACTGCCTATAGTGCATCATTACGCTTAATGTTAATTACTGAGACTTACATTGCTCCTGTCAATTTTAGCAGCAAGCTATGGGGTTTTGTTGTTGTATGTTTTTTGGGTTAGGCGGATAGTTTTGTAGGTGTTCTGCCTTACCTGTTGTGTTGTATTGTGTGAGCCGGGGAATACCCCGAGGCTATGTTCTGTACTTTTTCTTTTAAAACGAATAAAAAGAATTTATAAAAAAAAAAAAAAAAGTGTGGTGTATAATTTATTTAATATGTAAAGTTTAAAAAAACAGGAATTTTTTTCTTAAATATCTATATGCAGTGGTAAATATAAATAATCAACTATATGGTTAGGGAGCAAAATCTCTAATCCACTCTGAGAATAACAGACAGAAGAGATATACTGTATATACTATTATGCCGCGTACACACGGGCGGACTGTATGGCGTACTTAGTCCGTCGAAACACATTTCAGTGGACAATCCGCTTGTGTGTGGGCTTCAGCTGACTTTTTCAGCGTGCAGTCCGGCGTACTAAGAATTTCGGATTTTTCGAAATTCTGTCCGTTGTACTTTGGTTTCAGCGGACAATCCGCTCGTCAGTATGCTAGTTCGACGGACTAAGAATGGCGCATGCCCAGAAAGGATTTACACGGCGGAAGGGTGCTTTGCTGTGTCTTGGACTTCCTATTTCTAGTCCCGTCGTACGTGCTGTACACGTCATCGCGCAAGCTTTCGACGGACTGTTTGTGCATCCGTGTGTGGTCAAGTCCCTTCAGTCGAAAGTACGACGGACTGTCCGTCGGATTGTATGACGAACTAAGTACGCCATACAGTCCGCTCGTGTGTACGCGGCATTAGAGGTTGAATCTGGTAAATATCATCAGACTCAGAGATCACATTTTTTTTATTTAAAGAAAAAAAAAATTTGATTGTTTTGCAGATTTTCAAACAGAACTGTAATATAATATATGCTGGCCATACAAAAACAATGTCTTCCTTAAAAAAAAAAAAAAATTATTTTAGATTAGAGATCTCGTAACTGGGTAAAGGGGTTTTTCTGGTGTAAGGCTAGAGAGCGGTCCCCGGGAGCTGGAGTGCATCCCTCTTCTTCTTCTTCTTTTTCTCTCTCTTTGCTTTTTATTCCTTATCTCTTTACCCTTTTCTACTATAGTTACTTTCCTTCTTTTCCTTCTTTATTTGAGTACTCTTGAAAACACATGTGCCAGCACCTCTTCCATTATCATTTCTTTAGGATTTACTATAGCACTGAAGTCAAAAGGGAGGGTTGGATAATAAGGGCTCAGATGTTTGCCTCTTGACCCCTAAATGAAGCAAGATACAGGATGACTACCTGGATGGGGTGGGCCAGTAACTCTTTGAAGTACCCTCACAGCTTCACACATGTACTACCAGTTTTTCTTCCTTCTTCTCTCTACTTGAATTGTTCCGTATTGTTTTCTTGTGCTTTTATGTATCTACGTTGTCAGATACTGAAATTGTAACTTCTCTTGTCGAAAATTTGAATAAAAATATTGGAAAAAAAAAAAAAAAATGATTTTGAGAGCGTTCGTTTGATTTTTTAATCGTTAGTGGGGTCAAATCAATGTTTGTTTTCAACCAAAGTGACGGGAAAATTTAGAAATAATAGAAAACTTCTTGGTCAAAGAAATTTCCAGACAGTGTTTGTGGTTTTCGTTCAGAAATTACATTCATTTTAAAACAGAATGTTAAAAGCAAGTGAAATTTTCAAACAACATTCTTTCATTCAGTGAATGTACAAAGATTTTTCGTATGAATATTCTCTTCTGAAAATTGATCCATGTGGCCAGCATAAGGATCACCTAAGCAGTTTTGCTTTTGATCTGTTTCTGCCATGCTTTTTCCTGTGCATTTAGATTTTTGCAAATGTGATTTTGCTGCGATTTGCGTTTTTGCTTTTAGGATTATTCTTCTCCTGTGATCAGTCAAACTCCAGATGTATTGAAAAGCAGACAATTTATTTTCAGATATGGCGCTACCTAAAAACAGGTTTCCATTCCAAAATGGACTCGTAGAGGATAAATAGATAGCAATAAAGGCCAAGTTATTTTTTTCAAAGAACCCAATAGTCTCCCTCAGCCTAATACTAATTAAACTCTATGTAGATAAACTCAGGAAAACGGAAAAAACATCAGCTTCACCCAGAGAAGATTATATCAAACAGTGAGTGTAATAAATCTATAGGCCACCAGGGACAGTGGTCACAAAACCTAGAATTCTAATATCGGGGACTAATAATCAAACCCATTACATATTAAGTCTCCAAAGCAGCGGAAATATCAAGAACTGATGGTGTTGGAACAGGCCCGAATACTTCCTTACAAAATATAATCAAACCCTCAATCTCAAATAGATTAAATTATAAGTTTAGGCCAAAAACCTGAAAACCACGTGTACCAAACTACATATACAACCTAATGCGATTATAAATCAAGTCGCAAAAAATGCGAAATTTTTTTTCCACTCAGTGGTAAACCTGCTACCAACAATACCATAGGTCCCCTATACCAGTGTAAAGTGATAAAGGTATATATGTATATGTAACGTTCATTAATAGACAACCTAGATTCACATGGTGTTTAGTGACAAAAAATATATATATATATATAAGCCTAAAACAGTGTTTATGTTAAACCCGTGTTTAGTGCCAAAAAATATATATATAAACCTAATAACTAAATATAAGGAATGTGTAAACACTTCACAAACCAGAACCCATAACAATTATAAATAAGAAATGTGTGTGTATTAGTGCACACAAGGGGTGAAAAATACGATAATAAAAAACCTTTTGGTGATAAAGGTAAAAGAATTCTCTAAACCATAAAAAATATATGTGAAAAGTGCATATACACATAAAAAAGTGAAAAAATAACAATAAAAATAAAAATATAAAAATAAAGTGCAGAAAAATACAAAAAATATATGTGAAGTATACAGGACAAAAAATATATATATAAAATAAGTCCCAAATGAAAGTTCAATGGTGCTAATCCATAAAAATCCTTAAAAATCCTTAAAGTGACTTTTGTGCTTCCTATGCAGTCTTCACTGTGACTTCTGTGCTCCCCACCAGGAATCCTACTCACCAGAAGTAAATACCCCTGCAGGGGTTGTGCGCCTTAAAGATCAATCTCCAGATATCCCGTTCTTTACTTTGTAGTAGATGACTGAGCATGTATCAACATGGATTCCATAAGTCCTCATGAGAAAAAAATGGAAGCCTCCATAGTGTAATCCGTTATAAAAAATGATTTATTGGCACAGTAAATGTAAAAATATATATATAAAAAACAACCATAAAAGGCAAAAAAACAGCACAACAATAAATCAAAACAAGAAAAGAAAAAAAATACTAAAAAATGGCCACAACTCTCATAAAGTGAGTTATATTGTGAGACCACAGTTCATCAGGGAGTTGGTGTAATAATCTCCCCAAAAAATTCCGGATTGACCCCAGAAATTACCATAAAAAAATTATATAATATTGCTACGAACATAAACGTAAAATGGAGTCACTATCTAGGGAAACCAGAACAAACCTCCCTATAGAGGTGATGGATCTCAGCTGTGTTCCCCCTGGGATAGAGTCCTTTCCGTAGTGTTCAAAAACAAAAGCACAATTCTTCCTCGGAAGCCATATGATGGATCCGCGGTTTGCGCTCCACCTGCGTACCAAACACCGACGGCGACCCGGAAGTGACGTAAAAGCGTAGCTCCGTCGGACGCGTTTCGTCATAGACGTCTTCAGCGGCGGTGCCACGCTACCACGTCTCATACGTTATATAGAAAAAATTCCAGATGATCCAATTGGCCATCGCCCAGGTGCAAGATCCAATCAGGCACCAGCGGGGAAAACCCAGTATACGAGCGGGCAAGCAATCTTTCCACACAAATGGCAGTAAGCTCATACAGGAGAACAATCTTACCCCCCTGGAGAGCGAACGGGCCCGGTGCATATTCCCGATCCGACCCAATAAAAGCTTTCGCTCCTACGGTTTCAAAGGAATAATAGAGCCTATTCCATGCACTCCAAAATAAAAATAATAAAAAATAAAAATAAAAATAAAAATAGATTTGGCCAACTCATATATGGTAATGAGTAAAAGAGTAAAAGAAAACCGTGTCAAAGTCAAATGCAATTTATCATATTAGAACATCATTCAGGTCTATCGACCCAAAGGGTGATCTATCCCAAGGGGGAATACAGCACCAATTTTACTACACCTTTCTTTTAAACTATAAAGGCCCTTGGTTGTTTTATGGAACTAAATAATTTAACTAAGTAAATTACCGGCCATTTTACAAATAACCTCAAAAATGGTTCAGTATTCCAGGAATGTTTAAACAGACAACTTATATCTATCTAATTACAGTTAACCTATTCTGAAATAAAGATGTTAGTACATGTAAAACAAACACCTTCTAGGAATAGTTTCCAAAAAATTGTTTCCTCATTACGACTAAAGGAATTTCTTTAAAAAGTGATGATTAATTAAAAAGAGTACTCTATGCGACACAATACAGGGCAGCTATTAAGCGATAATCCTCATCAACTACAGGTTAGTCAATATTTGCGTCATATTGTACAGGACACAACTAAATACTTCACAATGGACATTTTCATCCACACCATGCAGAATCTGCATTATACACTTACACTATACGTGCAAAAAATTATTATTATTTATATGCAGACTAGCATTTCCTATCTCTGCACATAAAACCGTATATATTCCTCTCCATACCATGTGAACTTGGAGTAGCAAACGGAAAACAAAAATAAAGGTGTGGCACTTAATGTCCGAAATTTTTTTTAACAGAAATATCTATATGAAAAACCGGGGGGTTAGAGACCCAGAAACATAACCATCAATACTCATATCTGTAGAACTATACGTCAAAAAGTGCATGCATATATATATATATATATATATATACTAATGCATATACATATATAAATGTGCATGGGAAAATTCATGTATCACACAGAGGAGGAACAGAAGAGGAAGATATGACCCAAACATACGCATAGTCAAAACCTATCACGGAAAAAACAAATGGACAAGATTGGTATGTTCTAGAATCTAATGGTCGAAAATGCCATTACTCCACATCTGTAAGGCCGCGTACACACGCGCGGATTGTTTGCCCAACCTTGTTCGTCAAACAGTTTCGGCAAACAGTCCGCTCAAAATTTGCATGAGCGGACTTGCCCACACACGAGCGGACTGTTTCAACGAACTGTTTGCCAAACAGTCCGCTCAACTTTTGAAATGAACGGACTCGCCCACGTAAGGCGGAGGCAAATCCGCCCATTTCGAGCGCGTGTACAGGTAGGCGGGGCCCGCGAGGGAGACGTCGCGGGCTCCGCCGCCTGGAATGGGCTTAAAGGGGAACCCCAACGCCGAAAAAAAATCGGCGTGGGGGTTCCCCCAAAGTCCACACCAGACCCTTGTCCGAGCACGCTACCCGGCCGGCCAGGAAAGGGGGGCGAGCGAGCGCGCCCCCCCTCCTGAGCCGTACCAGGCCGCGTGCCCTCAACATGGGGGGTGCCTTGGGGAAGGGGGGGCCGCGCGGCCCCCCCACCCCAAAGCACCTTGTCCCCATGTTGATGAGGACAAGGGCCTCTTCCCGACAACCCTGGCCGTTGGTTGTCGGGGTCTGCGGGCGGGGGCTTATCGGAATCCGGGAGCCCCCTTTAAGAAGGGGGCCCCCGGATACCGGCCCCCCCACCCTATGTGAATGAGTATGGGGTACAATGTACCCCTACCCATTCACCTGTGAAATAAAGTACAAAAAAAAACACAACACAGGGAAAAAATATTTTATTGCACAGCTCCGGGGGTCTTCCCGTCTTCGGGGGTCTTCTCGCCGGACTCCTCCGCTATCTGTGTGTAGCTCTTTTGCTAGCGGAGGAGTCCGGCTTTCTTCCTCCCCGCCGCCGGCCTCTTCTCCCGACTTCGGGGGTCTTGTCCCCCTCTTCGGTTCTTCTGCCGGGCCACCGCGCCTCCTTGTAGCTCTTTTGCAGGCGGTGGCCCGGTCTTCTGTCGCCGCTGCCTTCCGTTCTTCTGTCGCCGCCTTCGGTTCTTCTGCCGGGCCACCGCGCCTTCTTGTAGCTCTTTTACAGGCGGTGGCCCGGTCTTCTGTCGCCGCTGTCGTCGCCGCCGCCGCCGCCTTCCGTTCTTGTTCTTCTTCTTGTTCTTCTTCTTCTTCTCCTGGAGATGTTGACTCGACGAGCTCTCCGGCCGGAATGCCAGAGCCGCGCTGTGCGGTCACTTATATAGTGACAATGGGGCGGTGTCACATGGTATATGTCACATGGGTTGGTCACATGGTGACCCCGCCCCCTTACGATGTCATAGTCCCCATGTGACATCAACCCATGTGACCAACCCATGTGACATATACCATGTGACACCGCCCCATTGTCACTATATAAGTGACCGCACAGCGCGGCTCTGGCATTCCGGCCGGAGAGAGCGACGTGTCAACATCTCCTGGGGAAGAAGAACAAGAAGAAGAACAAGAACGGAAGGCGGCGACAGCGACAGCGGCGACAGAAGACCGGGCCACCGCCTGTAAAAGAGCTACAAGAAGGCGCGGTGGCCCGGCAGAAGAACCGAAGGCGGCGACAGAAGAACGGAAGGCAGCGGCGACAGAAGACCGGGCCACCGCCTGTAAAAGAGCTACAAGAAGGCGCGGTGGCCCGGCAGAAGAACCGAAGAGGGGGACAAGACCCCCGAAGTCGGGAGAAGAGGCCGGCGGCGGGGAGGAAGAAAGCCGGACTCCTCCGCTAGTAAAAGAGCTACACACAGATAGCGGAGGAGTCCGGAGAAGACCCCCGAAGACGGAAGACCCCCGGAGCTGTGCAATAAAATATTTTTTCCCTGTGTTGTGTTTTTTTTTGTACTTTATTTCACAGGTGAATGGGTAGGGGTACATTGTACCCCATACTCATTCACATAGGGTGGGGGGCCGGTATCCGGGGGCCCCCTTCTTAAAGGGGGCTCCCGGATTCCGATAAGCCCCCCGCCCGCAGACCCCGACAACCAACGGCCAGGGTTGTCGGGAAGAGGCCCTTGTCCTCATCAACATGGGGACAAGGTGCTTTGGGGTGGGGGGGCCGCGCGGCCCCCCCTTCCCCAAGGCACCCCCCATGTTGAGGGCACGCGGCCTGGTACGGCTCAGGAGGGGGGGCGCGCTCGCTCGCCCCCCTTTCCTGGCCGGCCGGGTAGCGTGCTCGGACAAGGGTCTGGTGTGGACTTTGGGGAAACCCCCACGCCGATTTTTTTCGGCGTTGGGGTTCCCCTTTAAGCCCATTCCAGGCGGCGGAGCCTGCGACGTCTCCTTCGCGGGCCCCGCCTACCTGTACACGCGCTCGAAATGGGCGGACTTTCCGAGCGGGAACAGTTTGCTCATTTCGAAAGTAGCCTACACACGGGCGGACTGTTCGCTCAAACACAGTTTCAGCGGACAGTTTTTCGGAATTTCCGAAAGACTTTGTCCGTCCAACTGTCCGCTGAAACTGTCCGCTGAAAGCCCACACACGGGCGGACTGTCCGCCCAAACACTGTTCAGCGGACAAGGTTGGGCGAACAGTCCGCCCGTGTGTACGCGGCCTAACACCATACACCATAATGTCAAGGTATAAAAATTGAAAGATAAAAATAAATAAAATAAAATAAGACTGATTAAGGGGCGTAACTCACAATAATGTGGGAACCCCCTTAAAAGGGAAGAAACCAGAACAAACTATGGGTTGGCTATGAAACAGTTCAGGTCTATATCCAGGTTGAGGCCCCGCGGCACCAGAGAACCCAACCTGTATATCCAAGCGGTTTCGTTATGCGAAATGAGGGTGGTTTTGTTCCCTCCCCTCCAGTTGCCTTTCACACAATCTATCCCATAGAATATTAGACCAGACGGGTCTCTTTTATGGAATTCATCAAAGTGACGAGAAAGATTATGATTTGGAAACCCTTTCTTGATATTATTGATATGTTCCCTAATCCTAACTAATCCTAACGAAAAGGGGGGCGTGTGGTCCTGCCCACATACTGTAAATTACATGGGCATTCTATAACATATGTTACATGTGTGCTCCGGCAAGTGATTAATTCTTTTATTCTGTACTCCTTAAAATCTGTTTTCGCTTTAAAAGTTTCTTTCCTCCGCGGCTGTTTCTTGCTGACTTTACATGGAAGACATTTCTGGCATCTATAAAAACCCTTCAGATCATTCGATATTTTTATTTGTCTTGGTGGATCAATAGCATTATGTACTAAGAAAGAGCGTAAGGTAGGGAGATAAAGATTCTGGATTTAGGGCTAAAATTTGCCCCAGAAAAAACATTAGACAAGTTTGAAGCATTTATTGATCTGAAAAGGTTCATGAGGAAACTGAATATTAAGAAACATTTTGCCATTAACACAGGAGTGAACAACAAGAAAGAATCCGTATATGTTCAGACTGATCTTAAGAATAAGTCTACTTTCAACCCAAACACCCCAGGCAGCCAATGCATGGGGGCATTTAGCAAAATGGTCGAGGGTGACCTAAGAAAATTAGAGAAGACGAATTATAGAAAATCTGTGAATATTTGGAAAACTATCAAAGCATTAGGGAAAAAGAAAAATGTAGTCATTAGACCAGCCGACAAGGGGGGAGGTTTGGTTATCCTGAATAAATCAGATTATCTAGAGGAAATGGAAAGGCTGTTAAGTATTGAGAATACATATAAGAAGCTGAAAGGCAATCCTAAGTACGAATACGAGAAAAAACTAGCTATGTTTGTGAAGAAGGGGAAAGAAATGGGAATTCTCAATGATGATGAGGCCGAGTATTTAATTTCTAACTCAACGAAAACACCGGTGATATACTATATGCCAAAAATCCATAAGAGGCTTATTAAGCCACCAGGGAGGCCTATAATTAGTGGAATAAACTCCATTTTTTCGCGTTTAGGAGAATATCTGGACAAATTCCTAAAACCTTTGGTTCAAGAAGGAAGGTCCTATTTGAAGGACAGTACACAATTGTTAAAAGAACTCCAAGATATAGGAGACGTTGAAAGGCTCCTGATGGTGACCATTGATGTTAACTCGCTGTATACGAGCATTATACAGCAGGATGGCCTATTGGGGGTCGAGAAGGCTTTATATGAGAATACAGATATGCGACAAGAACAGGTTGAATACATCGTTGAAGGTTTACAGTTAGCAATGAGTTGTAATTATTTCTGGTACAATCAGAAATATTATGTTCAAACGAAGGGGGTTGCCATGGGAGCTCGCTATGCTCCTAGTGTGGCGAATCTCATGATGAACATGTGGGAGGAGGAGTATATCTATGGTAGGAATTTACCTCAGTTGAGGTTCTACCGTAGATATATAGATGACCTCATCATATTATGGGATGGCACCCCAACAGATCTTGATGCATTCCTGAATAATCTTGATAACAACGTTTATGGATTGACCTTCACTGGCAAATATAACGAGCATAGTGTTGATTACTTAGACCTTCAAATCTCAAAGAAGGACGGGACTTTTTATACCAAGACTTTTTTCAAAACAACCGACAGAAATAGCTATATCCCAGTTACCAGTTGCCATCACCCTAAATGGAAAAACAACATTCCGAAGGGTCAGCTGCTAAGATTGAGAAGAAATTGTCACTCTAAGGAAGATTACCATCGGCAAGCAGATTTGATCATAGAGAGATTTCAAGAGAAAGGATATAAGTCGGAACCCCTCCTACAACTAAAGAATAACATCGGAGATTTAGAGAGGAATTTGTTACTTGAGAAACAAAAGAAGAAAGAGGAAAAGAGGGAACTAGCATTTATTACTGGGTTTAATACTCAATACAGAGATCTAGAAAAAATTATTAAAAAATACTGGCCCATACTTCAAGAAGACAAAGTATTATCTAAGGTTCTTCCCAAAAAGCCTCTTTTTGTATACAAAAGGGCCCCTACCTTACGCTCTTTCTTAGTACATAATGCTATTGATCCACCAAGACAAATAAAAATATCGAATGATCTGAAGGGTTTTTATAGATGCCAGAAATGTCTTCCATGTAAAGTCAGCAAGAAACAGCCGCGGAGGAAAGAAACTTTTAAAGCGAAAACAAATTTTAAGGAGTACAGAATAAAAGAATTAATCACTTGCCGGAGCACACATGTAACATATGTTATAGAATGCCCATGTAATTTACAGTATGTGGGCAGGACCACACGCCCCCTTTTCGTTAGGATTAGGGAACATACCAATAATATCAAGAAAGGGTTTCCAAATCATAATCTTTCTCGTCACTTTGATGAATTCCATAAAAGAGACCCGTCTGGTCTAATATTCTATGGGATAGATTGTGTGAAAGGCAACTGGAGGGGAGGGAACAAAACCACCCTCATTTCGCAGAACGAAACCGCTTGGATATACAGGTTGGGTTCTCTGGTGCCGCGGGGCCTCAACCTGGATATAGACCTGAACTGTTTCATAGCCAACCCATAGTTTGTTCTGGTTTCTTCCCTTTTAAGGGGGTTCCCACATTATTGTGAGTTACGCCCCTTAATCAGTCTTATTTTATTTTATTTATTTTTATCTTTCAATTTTTATACCTTGACATTATGGTGTATGGTGTTACAGATGTGGAGTAATGGCATTTTCGACCATTAGATTCTAGAACATACCAATCTTGTCCATTTGTTTTTTCCGTGATAGGTTTTGACTATGCGTATGTTTGGGTCATATCTTCCTCTTCTGTTCCTCCTCTGTGTGATACATGAATTTTCCCATGCACATTTATATATGTATATGCATTAGTATATATATATATATATATATATATGCATGCACTTTTTGACGTATAGTTCTACAGATATGAGTATTGATGGTTATGTTTCTGGGTCTCTAACCCCCCGGTTTTTCATATAGATATTTCTGTTAAAAAAAATTTCGGACATTAAGTGCCACACCTTTATTTTTGTTTTCCGTTTGCTACTCCAAGTTCACATGGTATGGAGAGGAATATACGGTTTTATGTGCAGAGATAGGAAATGCTAGTCTGCATATAAATAATAATAATTTTTTGCACGTATAGTGTAAGTGTATAATGCAGATTCTGCATGGTGTGGATGAAAATGTCCATTGTGAAGTATTTAGTTGTGTCCTGTACAATATGACGCAAATATTGACTAACCTGTAGTTGATGAGGATTATCGCTTAATAGCTGCCCTGTATTGTGTCGCATAGAGTACTCTTTTTAATTAATCATCACTTTTTAAAGAAATTCCTTTAGTCGTAATGAGGAAACAATTTTTTGGAAACTATTCCTAGAAGGTGTTTGTTTTACATGTACTAACATCTTTATTTCAGAATAGGTTAACTGTAATTAGATAGATATAAGTTGTCTGTTTAAACATTCCTGGAATACTGAACCATTTTTGAGGTTATTCGTAAAATGGCCGGTAATTTACTTAGTTAAATTATTTAGTTCCATAAAACAACCAAGGGCCTTTATAGTTTATAAGAAAGGTGTAGTAAAATTGGTGCTGTATTCCCCCTTGGGATAGATCACCCTTTGGGTCGATAGACCTGAATGATGTTCTAATATGATAAATTGCATTTGACTTTGACACGGTTTTCTTTTACTCTTTTACTCATTACCATATATGAGTTGGCCAAATCTATTTTTATTTTTATTTTTATTTTTATTTTTTATTATTTTTATTTTGGAGTGCATGGAATAGGCTCTATTATTCCTTTGAAACCGTAGGAGCGAAAGCTTTTATTGGGTCGGATCGGGAATATGCACCGGGCCCGTTCGCTCTCCAGGGGGGTAAGATTGTTCTCCTGTATGAGCTTACTGCCATTTGTGTGGAAAGATTGCTTGCCCGCTCGTATACTGGGTTTTCCCCGCTGGTGCCTGATTGGATCTTGCACCTGGGCGATGGCCAATTGGATCATCTGGAATTTTTTCTATATAACGTATGAAGACGTCTATGACGAAACGCGTCCGACGGAGCTACGCTTTTACGTCACTTCCGGGTCGCCGTCGGTGTTTGGTACGCAGGTGGAGCGCAAACCGCGGATCCATCATACGGCTTCCGAGGAAGAATTGTGCTTTTGTTTTTGAACACTACGGAAAGGACTCTATCCCAGGGGGAACACAGCTGAGATCCATCACCTCTATAGGGAGGTTTGTTCTGGTTTCCCTAGATAGTGACTCCATTTTACGTTTATGTTCGTAGCAGTATTATATAATTTTTTTATGGTAATTTCTGGGGTCAATCCGGAATTTTTTGGGGAGATTATTACACCAACTCCCTGATGAACTGTGGTCTCACAATATAACTCACTTTATGAGAGTTGTGGCCATTTTTTAGTATTTTTTTTCTTTTCTTGTTTTGATTTTTTGTTGTGCTGTTTTTTTGCCTTTTATGGTTGTTTTTTATATATATATTTTTACATTTACTGTGCCAATAAATCATTTTTTATAACGGATTACACTATGGAGGCTTCCATTTTTTTCTCATGAGGACTTATGGAATCCATGTTGATACATGCTCAGTCATCTACTACAAAGTAAAGAACGGGATATCTGGAGATTGATCTTTAAGGCGCACAACCCCTGCAGGGGTATTTACTTCTGGTGAGTAGGATTCCTGGTGGGGAGCACAGAAGTCACAGTGAAGACTGCATAGGAAGCACAAAAGTCACTTTAAGGATTTTTAAGGATTTTTCTGGATTAGCACCATTGAACTTTCATTTGGGACTTATTTTATATATATATTTTTTGTCCTGTATACTTCACATATATTTTTTGTATTTTTCTGCACTTTATTTTATTTTTTTTTTTTTTATTGTTATTTTTTCACTTTTTTATGTGTATATGCACTTTTCACATATATTTTTTATGGTTTAGAGAATTCTTTTACCTTTATCACCAAAAGGTTTTTTATTATCGTATTTTTCACCCCTTGTGTGCACTAATACACACACATTTCTTATTTATAATTGTTATGGGTTCTGGTTTGTGAAGTGTTTACACATTCCTTATATTTAGTTATTAGGTTTATATATATATTTTTTGGCACTAAACATGGGTTTAACATAAACACTGTTTTAGGCTTATATATATATATATATATATATTTTGTCACTAAACACCATGTGAATCTAGGTTGTCTATTAATGAACGTTACATATACATATATACCTTTATCACTTTACACTGGTATAGGGGACCTATGGTATTGTTGGTAGCAGGTTTACCACTGAGTGGAAAAAATTTTTCGCATTTTTTGCGACTTGATTTATAATCGCATTAGGTTGTATATGTAGTTTGGTACACGTGGTTTTCAGGTTTTTGGCCTAAACTTATAATTTAATCTATTTGAGATTGAGGGTTTGATTATATTTTGTAAGGAAGTATTCGGGCCTGTTCCAACACCATCAGTTCTTGATATTTCCGCTGCTTTGGAGACTTAATATGTAATGGGTTTGATTATTAGTCCCCGATATTAGAATTCTAGGTTTTGTGACCACTGTCCCTGGTGGCCTATAGATTTATTACACTCACTGTTTGATATAATCTTCTCTGGGTGAAGCTGATGTTTTTTCCGTTTTCCTGAGTTTATCTACATAGAGTTTAATTAGTATTAGGCTGAGGGAGACTATTGGGTTCTTTGAAAAAAAGAACTTGGCCTTTATTGCTATCTATTTATCCTCTACGAGTCCATTTTGGAATGGAAACCTGTTTTTAGGTAGCGCCATTTAACCCGATACCATTTCAGTTATTTCACTCTTAAAAAGGAATCCTATTAAGGGATCCCCTTTTTTTCCGGGGGGCAGCAGCCTATGTAGTATTTTACATACAGGTATACTATATTTATACAGAGGTTTATACTGATCTGGCTTAAGCTACTCCTGTTGTTGAATAGCGCGGTTCTTCTATATTTTTATTTTTACTATTATTTTCAGATATGCCGACACAAAAGGATGATGCTTACAAGTCAAAGGATGCAGTAAGAATCTTACAAAGGGATGTACATCCCCCTCCTATTACCTACAATAATATAGCTATAACGCTTCTATTGGCTGAGGAAGCACTGATAGCATTCCTGGTACAAAATGGTACGTACTTTATTGGCTAATTAGCGTTTTCTGTACACTTTGTTCTACCATATATATGGTTAAGCCTAATCATTCTACAACTTACTATGGAGTTACTTAAAACAAACAATACAGCAAGTTAATACAACAACGTGTTCAGAAGTCATCTTAAAAATCAGTCTGGGGGTTTTTCTTTTTCTAATAGTCACACAATAAACATTTAAAACTTTTTTAACAGCTTTTTCTTTTTATTTTTTTGGCCAATTTGTTGTTGGGCAGATAAAAAAAAACACAAATTACTGCAAAAACAGACTACGTGCTTTTCTGCATCTTCTCCATTAGTATAGTATTAGTATATTGAACCAAAAAAGCAACGTTTTGCATTGAAAAAAGTAAATATGCAGTGGCTGAAAAAAAGGCATAGATGTGGATGTGTCCCATAGGAAACCATGTTAAAGCGGAGGTCCACCCTAAAGTGGACCTTCCGCTCATTGGAACCCTCCCCCCTCCGGCGCCACAATTGGTACCTTTCAGGGGGGCGGGGGGTGCAGGTACTTGTACAGTACAGGTATCTGCACCCACTTCCGGTGTAGATTCTGCAGAAGGTACGCCCCTTTCCACAGAATCTATGCCCCTTTCCGAAGGTCCCCCGCTGCCTGCTGGGAAACACACGGATCCCAGCGACAGCGGGGACCATCCTTATTGCGCAGCGCGACTCGCGCATGCGCAGTAGGGAACCGGGAAATGAAGCCGAAAGGCTCCACTTCCTGATTCCCATACCCAAGATGGCGGCAGCAGCACCCGAGAGACGATCGAAAGATCGGCTTCGGGTGCCGACATCGCGGGCGCGCTGGGCGGGTAAGTGTCATTATTTTAAAAATCAGCAGCTGCAGTATTTGTAGCTGCTTGCTTTAAAAAAAAAAAAAACGGTGGACTCCCGCTTTAAATGAACTGTAGTGTGTTTCTGCAAAAAAAAAAACGAAGACGTTTAGTAACATAATATGCTTAAAAAAACTATAATTAACCCTTTTATAGTACAAAAAGAGCAAATCGCTACCCTAAGGGGTTATTTTTTATTTTTTTTACTGTGGAACAGTGAAAGTAATATTTACAGTAGCGATTTGCTCTATTTGTAATACCGTATGAAGGGCTAATTTTAGTTTTTTTTAATCCCACTATGTTACTGGCCGATAAATCGATTATGAAAATAGTAATGGATTAATTTCATAATCAATTCGTTGTTGATTAATTAATTAGTTGTTTCGGCCCTGCAATCTAGTTATATTTCTTCTCCCTTTAATCTTTATGGTGCTGTCTATCTTTCTCCTTGTTTAACCACTTAACCCCTGGACAATTTTGCCACATTTTTGGGACCATTGGCATTAATACAGCGATCAATGCTATAAAATTGCCTTGATTTACTGTACAAATGTCACTGGCAGTGAAGGGGATTAACCACTAGGGGGCGGGGGAGTGGGGAAGTTTGTCCTGGGGAGTGATTCTAACTGTCTGGGGGATGGGCTAGCAGTGACACAACACTGATCGCTGCTCCTGATGGCAGGGAGCAGACGATCAGTGTCCTGTCACTAGGCAGAACGGGGAGATGCCGTGTTTACATCGGCATCTCCCCGTTCTTCAGCTCTGTGACACAATCACGGAGCTTGCGGCAGGCGCGCACCGCGGAAAATTCAAAGTAACATATACGGCAAGCGGTTAATACATTAATGAAATACCCTAATATTTAAATTGGGAAGTTTAACCAGTGTGTCTTTTGTGCCCACTTTCTTTAGTACATCATCTTTATAAGGAGGAGGAATATAGACATTCACCAAAAGGAACATTTTGTCAATCAAAGTACATGAAGCATTAAGCTGGATTTACACCTATGCATTATTTGTGCTTTTTGCATTTTGCAGATTTGCACTACAGAACGTATTCCATAGGAAACCATGTTAAATGGACTGTTAGGCCGCGTACACACGCGGGGACTGTTCGCTCAACTTTGTCCGTCAAACAGTTTCAGCAAACAGTCCGCTCAAAATTAGCATGGACGGACTTGCCTACACACGACGAACGAACAGTTTGCTGAAACCGTGCGCGATGACGTGAACGGCACGTACGACGGGACGGAAAATACAACGTCCTATACACTGCATTACAACTTTCGGAGTGTAAATCCTTTCTGAGCATGCGCGGAACTTAGTTTGACGAACAAGCCTACACACGAGGGGACTGTTCGCTGAAACCAAGTTTCAGCGGACAGTTTTTCGGAAATTCCGAAAAACCTTGTTCAGCAAACTGTTCGCTGAAACTGTCAGCTGAAAGCCCACACACGGGCGGACTGTCCGCCGAAACACTGTTCAGCGGACAAAGTTGGGCGAACAGTCCCCGCGTGTGTACGCGGCCTAATTCAAAAAGCACTAAAAATGCATAGGTGTGAATCCAGCCTTAGAAAGCGACCATCAGGGTCTTTAATACACTGTTTGCATAAAAAACATAGGGAACTAGAAATCAAAATGCTTACGCCTCGTAGAATATAGAATATGTAGCGCGGTATTGACATCTATATTTAGATGTACCAAACAATATAGTTCCGCTCCCCAGATGTGTTTCCTGCAAACACACTATTTATTGCTGGTTTGTTTGTGAAATTCTATGGATTCCAACACTGCTTGTGTTTTTTTCATATCCCCAACCCGCTCACATTCCAGGGCATCACTTTAATTTTACTTGTCATCAATGTCCAATGTCCTATGAACACAGAGTAAACCTATTGGGTCACTAATTGTTATAGTACCGCCCCGAGAATAGTACAGCACTTCTTGAAGAGAAAGGAATGACGAGCGAAGAGAAAGAAGAAGAAGAAAAAAAAAACACTACCACACACTTCCCAACATCCCTCCTACCCACCTCGCCCAATCCATCCCACCACACATCCAGGAGCATTCACATCTAGCTGGATACCCTCCCCAAACAATGAGGCACCAACTACACAACTCATGTCCACACGGGACACATACAGGGGACCCACAGTGGCCAACTCCAAAGTAACGTCAGTACCATTATATAGTCTAAATGGGGGAGGGGGATGTCAGAATGACTAACCCACCCACCCCCCAGAAAAGAAAAAGAAAGGAAAAACACCATTACCTCGTCCTAACTATAATGGAAACCCTCCTGCTCCCACCTAATCACCGTCCCCCCACCCCATTACCGCCTCTTATCCAACCAAATATATTTACTGCACCTGGAGGATCAAAAACACTGAACTCCATCTCCATCGAATATGCACAGTTTGACAGGAAACAGCATTGAATGTAATTTTCAATGTCCGTAATCTGCGCTTAATCTCAACAAATTTTGCCCTTTTGTCTCTGTACTTAAACTGAAAAATCCAGGAAGAAGGACACTCAATATGTACTCAATATTACCCCATTGATGTGCCTTAGATAATATGAGATCTCTATCTCTGCAATTTCATATGTTAATGATGGTAAAAAAGAAAACTGCGCTTGAAAAATGAATTTAAAAAAAGCTGCAACACAACGTGGGATACACACAAATGCAAATATAAAAACAAAAATAGCTGCGCTCTATACCATACACCCTTAAATTTAATAATAGAAAAATGGCAAAATGACCTGTGAAATATTATTTTTTTTAAAACAGATAATATTTTGAATATTCAGTGATAAAAATATATAAAAAGAAAAAAAGGAAGGAAAAGGAAGTCCAATATAAATCAAACAACATTTTCAATAGGACAGTCTCTATCAAATTGTTGCAAATCTCAGCTTGTGATTAATTCCTAAGGGGGGTAATTTGCTAAATGAGGGTTGCCTTAGTCCCACAGATTTATTTTATTTTTTAATAATATCCATTTGGGTAGGGCATTATGCTATTAGCTATAGATTTAATGTCCTGATTTTTCCCACTTTGTTGACCTTGGTGAATAATGTGTGGATCTAGTTTAGCTTTTAGACTGGCCGATCTGATTGGGTATCGGCCGATCTGGTTGCTAGAATTGTTAGATGGATATAGATCGACATCTTTGACTCCAACCTGGACAGTTTCCAGACTGGTGTTTGGGGGCATTAGTTTAGTCCTCTCCCCCCCCCCCCCCCCGTATAGGCTTTGCACCTTGTTCGCTGAGGTTCACACAGCAGACATGGGGCTTAATATATTAATTTAGGGTCACTTGCTTGATTGATACACTGACGGTTCTCTTCTGTCAATGAGTGTATCATATATCCTGAGGTGATTCCCTATATATACATATATATATATATATATATATATATATATATATATATATATACATACAATATATACATACATACATACATATATATATATATATATATATATATATATATATATTTATTATATATATATATATATATATATATATATATATATATATATATATATATATATATATATATATTTTTTTTTTTTTTTTTTTTTTAGGTATTTTTTTAAGTTATTTTTTTCAGTTAGTTTCATGGGCTACGTCTTTTGGGTCATTTTTCTTTATATATATCGGCCGATTTGTTTAAGAATAAAGGTTTTCAATTGTTGTTATATATCCATATGGATTATGTTCATTTGCTGTACAGGCTGACTATGGATGTCGCCCGGTCAGTTTATTTGAACCTACACCCTTTTGACCACTTTATTGGTGGTATATGGGTTTACCAGTGGATTATATATCACATTTAGTGGGATATCGTATAACCAATGTTAGCCTGCTGAGTGGGTGCCCTATATGTCACTTTCCATTTAGATATAGTATGTCCTTGCCTGCCTTTTCATTAAAGTGGTTCTACACCTTTAAAAAAAATATTAAAAGCCAGCAGCTACAAATATTGCAGCTGCTGACTTTTAATAAATTGACACTTACCTGTCCCAGGGTCCAGCGATGTCGGGGCAGATGACGAGCAATCGCTCGTCTTTCTGCTGCCCCCGCTGCCATCCTCTGTCAGGGAATCTGAAAGTGAAGCATTGCGGCTTCACTGCCTGGTTCCCTACTGCGCATGTGCGAGTCGCGCTGCGCGTCTCTGCTTGTCCCCGCTGTGTCCTGGGAACTGTGTGTTTCCCAGAACACAACGGGGGGCGGGGCATCTGCGGCGGTCTTGTCCCGGAAGTGGGTGCAGATACCTGGATTATCCAGATAACTGCACCCCCTCCGCCCTGAAAGGTGCCGATTGTGGCACCGGAGGGGGGGAGGGATCAGATGAGCGGAACTTCCACTTCAGGGTGGAGGACCACTTTAAATAAGTACATTTTTTTAATAATATATTTTAAAAATGTTTACGTTAGTGTAGCAGTGGGCTGGTGATTGGTCCCTGCTGCGTAGATTTATTTTATTCTTTATTTATAATAGGTTTCTCCTTTTAGAATTATATTGTTCCTTGGACGCAACTTGCTTTGTTATGGTGGTTGTGCTTGACGGTGACAATGTGGCCATATGGATGATAAGTAGAATAGCTATTTGCACACTACAGAATAGAATCCCCCATGTTTAACCACTTGAGATCTGCGCTATAGCCAAATGACGGCTACAGCGCGGATCTCCTTTTCCGGGACGACGTCAATAGACGTAGTCCCGTGCACGAGCGCCCTGCGCGCCCCCTGATCGGCGAGTCTACGAGACTCGCCTGATCACCGATCCGTGCAAGGGGTCGATCCCGACCCCTTATCACGTGATCAGCTGTCAGCCAATGACAGCTGATCATGTGATATAACGGAGCCGGTAATCGGCTATTATTCCTCCTCGCGCTGTCAGCGCGAGGAGAAAAAAAAAGCCGATCACCGGCGGCCGTGATCAGGACATCAGTCCCGATCATGGCCAGCCCTGCTAGTGCCCACCTGCCCCCTGCCAGTGCCACATTAAAAAAAGTAAGTGCCCCCCGTCAGTGCCACCCAGCAGTGCCCATAGTGCCACCCAGCAGTGCCCACAGTGCCACCCAGCAGTGCCCACAGTTCCACCCAGCAGTGCCACCCAGCAGTGCCCACAGTGCCACCCAGGAGTGCCCACAATCTGCCTCAACAAAGGTGCTGCACCCCAGTGCCACATATCCGTGCCCATCAGTGTCATCTACCAGTGCCCAGCAGTGCCGCCCATCAGTGCCCAGCAGTGCCACCTATCAGAGCCACCTATCAGTGCCACCTATCAGTGCCCATCAGTCCCATCTATCAGTGGTACCTATCAGTGCCCATCCGTGCCACCCATCCATGCCACCCATCTGTGCCACCCATCCATGCCACCTTATCTGTGCCCATCTTTGCCCATCAGTGCCGCCTTATCTGTGCCCATCGGTGCCGCCTTATCTGTGCCTATTAGTGCCACCTTAACTATGCCTATCAGTGCCCACCAGTGCAGCCTATCAGTGCCCACAAATGCCGCCTATCAGTGCCCACCAATGCAGCCCATCAGTGCCCACCAGTGCAGCCTACCAGTGCCGCCTCATCAGCGCACTTCAATGAAGGAGAAAAATGACCCGTTTGCAAAATTTTATAACAAACTATTAAACATGATTTTTATTTTTTTGCATCTTTTTTTGTTTGTTTAGCAAAAAATAAAACTCCGAGCTGTAATTAAATACCACCAAAAGAAAGCTCTATTTGTGGGAAAAAAATGATAAAAATTTCATTTGGGTACAGTGTTGTATGCCCGCGCAATTGTCATTCAAAGTGCATCAGCGCTGAAAGCTGAAAATTGGTCTGGGACTGAGGGGGGTTTAAGTGCCCAGTAAGCAAGTGGTTAATGTGCAGATTACTTCTGGCATTCCTAACGGGGTTTCCCTCATCCAATATGGCACTTCCTTGCCAGCCACCCATGATTCAGAATGAGGCTTGGCTTTGTCCAGTGGTGCATCAGTACGCCGCCTATGCCCCATGATGACGTCAAACCTGTGACAAAACACGTCGGGAGGAGCGACGTACTGACGTCACCGCATGCTACGTCCCGTCGTTTGCAAGCACGGGTGTGTGTATTGTAGCTGGCCGGGCGCAAAATATTTTATTTATGTTGTTTTTACGCCTCTTCTGCTCCTTGTACTTTTAAATTTATAAATAAATTACCCAGCAGGTTTTACCTATGGCGGTCCATTGTTCTTTCCTTCCGAGCCACGCATATTGAGCCGCACACAAGCTTGCATCTGAGGTTCGGGTCTGCTGTCGTTTGGTTCGGGCAATCCCCCTAGACACGGTGATTGGATTGAGACTGGAACTCCATTGAGGAAAAGGCCCTGGCTGTGTGTTAGCCACAGGCATTACATGTCTGTTAGCTGGTAAGCGCACAATCTACACGGTGGTGGGATTGCTAGTAAAAGTCACTATCCTGTTTGCAAGAAAAGTCTAATTTTTGGGGAATTAATCACAAGCTGAGATTTGCAACAATTTGATAGAGACTGTCCTATTGAAAATTTTGTTTGATATATATTGGACTTCCTTTTCCTTCCTTTTTATATATTCTTTTTATATATTTTTATCACTGAATATTCACAATATTCTCTGTTTTTTTTAAAATAATAATTCACAAGTTATTTGGTAATTTTTCTATTATTAAATTTAAGGGTGTATGGTATAGAGTGTGGCTATTTTTGTTTTTATATTTTTTTATTTTTAATATCTTAATGATGATTGATCAGGGCCTACCTCCGGGCAGAGGAGGGGAACTCGCCATTCAATGAGCCTGTTCAATTGAAAAGATTTTACATGAGATGTCACCATCAGAACTCCACTTTACATTAGATGTCAAGATCAGAGCCCCCTTTACATGTCACCATCAGATCAGAGCCTCCCTTTACATAAGATGTCCCCATCAGAGCCCCTCTTTACATTAGATGTCCCCCCTCATACTCACAGCTCTCACACAAGTTGCCTGTCATCCACCTTCAGAGCTGCGGGGATGAGTCAGAGAAACTGAAAGTGAAGGCACAGGACCTGTTAATCACACACCACAGCAGGGAACAGAGCTCAGCACCCAGTGGACTTTCTAAAGGTAGCAAATAGAGCTTCTTGTTTGCAATACCGTGATTGAAAACACGTCATGCTTCCCATAGCAACTGTGTGTCCGGCACCCTGCACACACTTAAAGGGACATCATTTTTTTTTCGGTGATTGCAGCATGTCATGCTTCCCCATACACCCATGTGTCTGCCATCCCGCACACACTTAAAGGGCCAGTATTACAATTTTCAGTAGCTTTGGGGGGCGGCGCCCCCTATGGGCAGGCCACTACTGATGCAAATTGAAAAAACTGCAGGAGTGGTTTACCTACTAACTTGCCAATGTAAGAGTTTTTATGTAGGTAAAACTAAGTTAGAATTCTCCAAAAGGACATATAAGCATGTGGCGAGTATGAAAACTGCTAACCCAGAGTTATCGACCTTTCCTGGAAGGTTTCTGTTCAGGAGGGTGTGACAAAGAATAAATAAGGCCATTTAAATATCTCTATGGGCAGATTCAAGGGGGGCTTTTCTTTCTCCTCCCTCCTTCCCTATGGATGTATGTGATGAGATGGTGATTTGTTTTTTTTTCATGGGCTCATTAAATGTAGAAGCTTACTGTTGTGTTTGATAAATCGTCCTGTTTTATATGAGTATAGGCTGATTTTTATAGGGATTTGTGGCCCTCTTTGACTCCCGCCCGGTGCACAACAGCCTCCTGCCTGTGTGGATTCTAGGATCTATGGCTTTCTGGCCCTCTCCCTTTGTGCCTTGGTGGATCGTTTGTGCATGACGCTCCCCCATGTTACTATGGACTGGTACCATGGACTGACATTCCGAGGGATCCCTCCTTGAATAAATGCGCCGATTCTCTCCATCGGCTGTTTGCTGTGTTGGAAGAATATCACTGGATGACTCCTTCATACGCTCTGCACAGGTGCGATCCCACACGGTGATGCGGGATGCGCTTGCGCGCATGTCATGCGTCACTTATTCACGCAAATGTCCAGGGATTCATTTAAGACAGCAGGCCCGACATGACTGGGTGCTGATGTTGTGAGCCCTCTATGGACTACCCCACTGTATGTCTCTCTGAAGGTATTTACATAATGTTCCTAAAAGAACGGGGCTTAACAGGTACCAAGTTACTGCTTCCCATGACATAGCAACCAAGAGTGACATAGCTGAAGCCTATCTAAGAATGAGAGGGGATCTGGCAGGAAGGTTTGAAGTTATATTTGCATTGGCAAATGAGCTTCAGGACAGTGGCAGGGACTCTGACTGGTTAGTTGATACTTCTCAGCAAGAGAGTAATGTGAGGCTCTATAACAGTGATTCTCAACCAAGGTTCCGTGGAACCCTAGGGTTCCTCCAGAGGTTGCTAGGGGTTCCTTCAGCATTGGGCAATTTCTGCCTCTCAGATAAGTTCCCACTCACACCATTGATCTTTTTAGCTATCTATAAGGAGGTAATTCTTCCCAATGACCACAAGTGTAAGGACCATTCTTCCCACTGACCATCACACTAATGTATCATGAGTTGTAATTTTTAGCAGGGGGTCCCTGAGACTGGAGAACTATTTCAAGGGTTCCTCTGTGTTGAAAAGGTTGAGAAAGGCTGCTCTATAACATCAAACCTTCCAAAATAAACTGCAAAAATAATATTTCTGGAAAATATCCGTTTATTTCCTCTCCTCCCTATTGATGCTCTTTTGGGAGGGTCAGAAGTGGAGAGTGTTGATCAGCGATCCAGGCAAGAAGCCAGTTAGAGGAGAGATTGTAGCTGAAGGTCCGGGGTCTACTGTTTATGTATTATTAGAAGGAACAGATAATTCACTTTGTTTTCCACTCAACAAACTGTCTGATTTGATCCATAGGAAGTCCAGAGAAAAGTGGCTTTATGATGGAAAAATTATGGAAGACCACAAAAGCTGTGGAGAGCAAGGTCTTTAATGTATTACATGCCTGGTCTTGTTTCTAGCAGACTTTTTTTTAACAAAAAAACAAGTTTATTAGACAAATCAGCATTAAAGTTCAATTATTTACAGCGAATATTACAGTGCTCAGGTCAATTATCCAAATTGTGCATCTCATCCGAGAGTCGTAACCCACTAAACTGCTTCCCGGTACTAAGAAAGTCAAGGAGGAACAGATATACATACGTATCAATCACTGGCAGTCCCTCAAGGTTTCTCCATTATTCCTTGACCGTGATACAGGATTATAAGGGGGGGGACCATAACCAGCAAGTGGGGGTGTCACGTTAGTCAACCGGGGGGGCTCAGGGTCCAAGTCTCCCTACGACCAGGAGGACCAGATTTTATCATACTTCCCTGGGCACCGTCTGCTTTCGTAAGTCATTCTGTATAAGGGCAGCACCAAACTCACTGAGCGCTTCCAAGAGGCACAGGTAGAGGGGTCCTCTAATTTCCACTTCAACAGAATTTTCCGTCTGGCATAATACAGTGAAAAAGTCAGGCATAATTTACTATACCTATCTCCGTCAACATCCTTCCATATGGCTCAACGACAGAATACTCGGTCAGCCCGTATGCTTGTCCCAGTCACGTCCGTTAGTCTAGAGGCTATGGCCTCCCAGTAAGGTTGAATCTTTGGACAGGACCAAACCATGTGCCAGAACGTGCCTATTTCTTGCTTGCATCTTTGACATTTGGGGTTCCTCTGTGGGTAGATAAGTGCCAGTTTCTCTGGGGTATAATATGCTCTATGAAGGAACTCAAATTGTAGAAATCTATTTCTCGCTGTGATTGTAGATGTAATATAGGAGAAAAGGCATTCCTCCCACTCCTCTTTACCCAAGGATGGTATATCATCCCTCCTGTCAAGAAGGACGTTCTGATCACCCGGCTGTTCCTGGAAGTCTTACCTGCGGAATCCCCAGCAGAAGAACCATCCGGCGCACGCAGGTGCGCTCTAACGCTGATGGGCGCACGCGGGTGCGCGCTAACGCTGATGGGCACGCGTGGGTGCGCGCTAACACTGTTCGGTGCACGCAGGTGTGCGCTAATGCTGATGGGCACACGCGGGTGCACGGTAAAGTTAATGCATGTGCGAGCGTGCGCGGGTGCGCGTGAACGCGCGCAGACGCGCAGTATGACAAATCTTGGTGCCAAAGGGGTTATTTAAAGGGACCTGTCACCTGCCTCTCTGCTGTCTGGTCTACAGCGTTCCTGAGACACCCCCTGTTACTACCTTGTTTACTACCTGATTCCTGCTACCCGGATTGCCTCTGACTACTCCCTGTTTGCTGCCTGCCACTGACCCCGGCTTGTCTGACTATTCTTCTGCCTGCTGTCTTGGTACCATACCTGCCCGCCCGTGTCTGACCCGGATTGACTATGACTACGCCTTGCCTGCTGCCTTGGTGTTGTTGCTGCTGCCTACCAGTGTCAAACCCGGCCTGCTTGAAGATCCGCTGAGTGTCCTGATTTACAAGACACCTTCCTCTTTGGTCAAGTGTGAGTGTTCCTGCTGCTCCTGCTCACCGCTGAGCCCAGTTCCAGCCTGCATCCGGTTACCCATCTGCTTCTTGGAGTCCGGACCAGCCCTTGCATCTGTGACCTGCCAGGCACTTGTGCCCCTTCTGTGCTCCTGAACATCTGTCTGCTCTACCAGGAGTTCTTCAGCCAGAGCAATACGAGAAGCTGCACCCAGCATCCGTGGGCTCAACCACCAGGTACGTAACAGTACCGGACAGCCATGTCCGAGCCCATGCAGGGAGCCTCTCCAATGGACGAACTTTGCCGCCATCTTGCCGGACTTACCCAAGCTGTGAAAAGCCTGCAAGAAGGTTACAACCGACTGGAGGAGCAAGTTCAGGCCCTGTCTACACCTTCACCTTCTTAATCATGAACTGCCTTCACTTCCTCAGTAGTAATGCTGCCACCTGAGCCAAGGGTCCCCACACCCGAGGGGGTTTACAGGGGACCGAAGTAAATTCAGGACTTTTCGTAATGCCTGTGAACTATTCTTTGCCCTGCAGCCCCGGACTTTTTCACTTGAATCTACTAAAGTGGGATTTGTCATCTCGTTGCTGCTGGGAGAACCACAGTCTTGGGCCCAGTGCCTTCTGAAGCAGAAGCACACTTCACTTAACAATCTGGACTCCTTTTTCCAAGCCATGTCTCAGCTCTACGAAGACCCAAAACTGACAGCCACTGTGGAGGCGGCTCTGCACTCCTTACAGCAGGTCCGCAGACCAGTCGAGGACTATGTATCAGAATTTAGACGTTGGAGTTCCGATACCAACTGGAACAACGCCGCCCTGCGCTACCAATTTCCCATGGGTCTTTCTGAATCCCTGAAGGACTAACTAGCCCGAGTGGGTATTCCAGAGACTTTAGATGACCTCATTAACCTATCCATCCAGATAGATAGGCGACTAAGGGAGCGAAGATCAGAACGTTTTGCTGGTCCTTCTCGCTCAGTCTGGATGCTTCCCCGTGTAACCAGTTACCCTCAGTCGGCTTCTCCTGCTCCAGTGACTTCAACTCCTAACTCTTCCGAGCCTATGCAGCTAGGCCTTCTGCGTCCTTCTCTCACATCAGAGGAACGACAACGCAGGAGAACTTACAATCTTTGCCTTTACTGTGGAGAACCTGGGCACTATGTGAGGACCTGCCCCGCCAAGCTCCGTAAGTACCTCGCCACTACCTCTGTTCCTGCTTCCGCTTTGTCTGACAATGCTTCTCACCTGGCTGTCTCCGCTCTCTTACAGCTCCCAGGAGGGAATATCCAGGTCACGACAATTATTGACTTCGGAACCTGCAGCGGTTTTATGGACTTGACTTTTGCCACCAGACACCATATTCCTTTGTGGCCCAGAGCGAGAGGACTTTCAGTTCACTTGGACGACGGTTCCGCACTTAAATCCGGGCCAGTCACGCAGGAAACAATGCCTCTGTTAACCACCATCTCCAAGAACCATCAGGAGCTGTTATGCCTGGACATTATTGAATCCCCTTTATTTCCCATCATCCTTGGCATGCCCTGGCTGAGGGCCCATAACCCACAGATTGACTGGTCTACTGGGAGAATCAGCTTCTCTTCCCCCTACTGTAACCAACACTGCCTGTTAAAGACTGCTGAAGACCCTCCATCTTTGTTGTGCTTGGAAGCAGACAAGGAGATCCGCCAATCTGTTCCCGAAGTTTATCACGGTTTCCTGGATGTTTTTCAACAAGAAGGATGCAGATACTCTCCCTCCTCACAGGCCTTACGACTGCCCGATTGAGCTCCTCCCTGGAGCTGAAATTCCCTTTGGGAGAATCTTCCCCTTAACAGAGCTGGAGTTGGGGACCCTAAGGACTTATATTGACGAAAACTTATAGAAGGGATTCATCCTGGCTTCTACCTCCCCTGCAGGAGCCGGAATCTTCTTTGTAGAGAAGAAGGATCACTCGCTGTGTGCCTGCGTAGATTATTGGGAGCTCAACAAAATTACAATCAAGAATCGGTATCCTCTACCCTTGGTACCCAAGCTATTCCAAAGACTGGGGATGGCAGCAGTGTTCACCAAACTGGATCTTCGCAGGGCCTACAAGTGTGGTGGAGATTTTGAAATATAATATTTATAGCAAGGAGCTCCAAGGGAGCCATTGGGAGGACTTTCTAATTAACTTACTATGCCCCCGTTCTGGGCATGTATATATATATGTATGTATATATATATATATATATATATATGTGTGTGTGTGTGTGTGTGTGTGTGTATGTATGTATGTATGTATGTATGTATGTATGTGTATATATGTATATATGTATATATATATATATATATATATATAGTGCCTCTTCCTGTGCCACAAGTCCTTGAAATGCTAATTTATGTTGTATCAAAGAGGGCTGACGGTTGTAAATCAAGAGATCATTAAACAGGTCTTATGTCGGAAACTGGCAGGGTCAGAGATCAAAGGAAGTTCCTCAATTTATGTAGATATAAAGGCATCGGAAGTTTGATGCTTAACTGGGCTTGAAATTATAACCAATCAGAATTGGAGGCAACTTTGAATCAATGAGGTGACCCTGAGTTCTGATTGGTAGGCATGAGACTTTCTAACCACATAAATCTAGTCCCTAGAGATGCTAAATCTCTCTCTCTCTCTCTCTCTCTCTCTCTCTCAAACTCTCATGGACTGGACAGTAGGATCCCTGTGTAATGTATTTTCCTTATCTCTCTTCATCCTGCTGGGCCCCCCCTTTTGCAAAAATGGTAACGTAGGGAAAAACTAGATACTGTGTCTGTATTATTATTATGTCTCTTTTCTTTTTTTTCTGTAACCCTGTCTACCATAGGACTTTAATATAATAAGAATCTCGTGAAAGGATGTGTATGACCATTATAGCAATATCTGGTAACATTGTTGTTTTTAAGGTTGTATCCTCCACATTATATGGGGTACTCTGTAACGTTTCTTTTCCGTACTATAGTATGTTTAAATAAATTAGATTGTTATCCTTTTCGCACATGTATCATTCGTTCTTAATTTCATGGTTTGATTCATATAGATAAAAGGTTTTTAATCACTTATTTTATGTATAGGTAAGTATATCAGTGAGCTAGGCAGATTAGCCATAACAGATGGTGCCCTGTGTGAGGAAGTTTAACGTTTTGGGTGAATGCGATTTCTTGTATGGAAGACAGAGCTGGTTTTGTTCACCTGTCTCCCATTTGAAAACCCAGACTGGCAAACTTCTCAGAACTAATCCTTTGTAACCTTTTGTCTGTATTAATACTTTAATGAGACTGATTTTGAATAATGTGGATATATAAAATGAAATTGTACGTGCGAATAATGGTGAAATTTGGAATCTTTGAGACAGTGCAAAAGAATATGTGCCTCTGCCAAAAAGCAATTTCAGTTGGCCCTTTGAATGATATTAGAACAACCATTGTAATGGGGACACACACCGGTGGGCATAGAGCTGTGTTTCCACTTGTGCAACTCCAAAGTCACATGATTTAGAGTGTGACTGTGCGGTGCGACTTTGGTGTGGCTTTGAATGCGACTTTGACCCAAATTTACACTCTGGGTCGGAGTTGCATCCGGAGTCACATAGGAGTGGGGCAAGTACCTTTTCATAGTCATTGCAGCTTTGAGTCGCATTGATTGGGACTGGTGCTATTGAAATCAATGGGCTGTGACTTGTAATGCGACTTTGTGTCCAAAGTCACATGGCAAGTTGTATTAGTGGAAACAGAGCCTAGGTCGCACGGAATGATCTTGTGTGTATGAATTGGGGCTTCAACTGACTGATTGTTTTCATAATCGATTGGTTGGCCAGTTTTTTTTCGATTAATCGGTTGATAGCCTTGGGGAAAGCATGGTGTATGATTTGGTTAATATGTGGGGTTTGAAGAAAGAGGCGGTTTGTTCTTAGATATCTCTATGCAGTGGTGAATGTAAATAACCATCTATATGGTTAGGGAACAGCGTGGCAGACAGAGGATGCATACTGTGTTTACTGTGTTTACTGTTTAATTCTTCCTTCAAAAAGGATGTCATTTTGGGAGCATTCGTTTAATTATTTTGGTCGTTGGTGGGGTTGGATCGATGTTCACTTTCAACTACAGTGATGGGAAGATTTGGAGATAATAGGGAACTTCTTGGTCAAAGGAATTTTTTGGCGGTGTGTGTGGTTTTCGTTCAGAAATTACATTCGATTTTAAAAACAAGTTACATTTCAAACATTCTTTCATTCAGCGAATGTACATGGATTTTTCGACTATGTATTCTCATCTGAGGGTTGATCTGTGTGGCCAGCATGGTGCTCGGTGCACGCCTATGCAGTTTGCTTTTGATCTATTTCTGCAGTGCTTTTTGCTGTGCGTTTTTGATTTGCATGCATGTGATTTTGCTGCGATTTGCATTTTCTTTTTGCCAGTTTGTTGTAGGTCAGATTGGAGGGCACGGGTTGCTGCAGGGGCACATTGCATGCTTTTCTGCAGCCTCTCCATTAAAGTGTGTTTAACCAAAAAGGCACCTTTTTGCGTTGAGGGAGGAGTCCCTGACTTTTTCCAGGTACAATGCGGCTGAAGAGAGCATAGATGTGAATGTGTCTCATGGGAAGCCATGTAGGTGAACTGTGGTGCTTTTCTGCAGGAAGTACCAGAGGGAGCGGGCACATGGGTGTGAGCCAGGTCTAGGACATTTATTAACATAATGGTGTTGAGTAGGCTAGGGTTGGCCCTTTGTGGTGCAGGAGGAGCAGATAGTCACTACTGTAAGGGGTTCATTTTTACTGTAGAACTGTGAAAGTGTTGTTTTTTTGTACAATAGAGGGCTCATTTTGTTTTAGGTTTAACCCTATTATGTTACTGGCTGATTGATCGATTTGTGAAGGTAGTAGTCGATTGACTTCATGGCCGATTGGTTGTCGATTAGTTGTTTCAGCCCTAGTATGAATCTGTCTTTTTGTAAACTGCTAACTGTGGATGGTGAGCTTTGTAATTAGACCTGTAAACATTGTAAATGCTACAAATCATATTGAAATTAGGTGTGCCTCAGTGAATGGCCTCCTGTACTACAAGCATCATCAGGGTTCTGATTATCCAAGTTTGTGCTAATCATTGAGATAACAAAAGTAATAGCCCTTCATTAAGCATTTCTTTTAGAATACTTCAGAAAAGTCCACGGGGGAGATTGAACTATTAGGCCGCGTACACACGGGCGGATTGTCTGCCCAACTAAGTTCGTCAGACAATCCGACAGACAGTCCATCCAAACTTTTGAATGAACGGACTTGCCCACACACGGCACTTTTTGAGCGGACTAATACGGTGGACTAAGTCCGCCATACAATCCGCTCTACTTTTGAAATGAACGGACTCGCCCACACACGCGGAGGAAAGTCCGCTCATTTCGAGCACGTCTCCAGGTAGGCGGGGCCCGCGAAGGAGACGTCGCTGACCCCGCCGCCTGGAATGGACTTAAAGGGGAACCCCAATGCCGAAAAAAATCGGCGTGGGGGTGCCCCCCAAAGTCCACAACAGACCCTTGTCCGAGCACGCTACCCGGCCGGCCAGGAAAGGGGGACGAGCGAGCGCCCCCCCCCTCCTGAGCCGTACCAGGCCGCGTGCCCTCAACATGGGGGGTGCCTTGGGGAAGGGGGGGCCGCGCGGCCCCCCCACCCCAAAGCACCTTGTCCCCATGTTGATGAGGACAAGGGCCTCTTCCCGACAACCCTGGCCGTTGGTTGTCGGGGTCTGCGGGCGGGGGGCTTATCGGAATCCGGGAGCCCCCTTTAATAAGGGGGCCCCGGATACCGGCCCCCCACCCTATGTGAATGAGTATGGGTTACAATGTACCCCTACCCATTCACCTGTAAAATAAAAGTACCAAAAAAAAACACAACACACGAGATAAAATATTTTATTGCACAGCTCCGGGGGTCTTCCGTCTTCGGGGGTCTTCTTGCCGGACTCCTCCGCTATCTTCTTGTAGCTCTTTTGCTAGCGGAGGAGTCCGGCTTTCTTCCTCCCCGCCGCCGGCCTCTTCTCCCGACTTCGGGGGTCTTGTCCCCCTCTTCGGTTCTTCTGCTGGGCCACCGCGCCTTCTTATAGCTCTTTTACAGGCGGTGGCCCGGTCTTCTGTAGCCGCTGTCGCCGCCGCCGCCGCCTTCCGTTCTTCTTCTTCTTCTTCTTCTTCTCCAGGAGATGTTGCCTTGACGATCTCTCCGGCCGGAATGCCAGAGCCGCGCTGCGCGGCCACTTATATAGTGACAATGGGGCGGTGTCACATGGTATATGTCACATGGGTTGGTGTCACATGGTGACCCCGCCCCCTTACGATGTCATAGTCCCCATGTGACATCAACCCATGTGACCAACCCATGTGACATATACCATGTGACACCACCCCATTGTCACTATATAAGTGGCCGCGCAGCGCGGCTCTGGCATTCCGGCCGGAGAGATCGTCGAGACAACATCTCCTGGAGAAGAAGAAGAAGAAGAAGAACGGAAGGCGGCGGCGGCGGCGGCGGCGACAGCGGCGACAGAAGACCGGGCCACCGCCTGTAAAAGAGCTATAAGAAGGCGCGGTGGCCCGGCAGAAGAACCGAAGAGGGGGACAAGACCCCCGAAGTCGGGAGAAGAGGCCGGCGGCGGGGAGGAAGAAAGCCGGACTCCTCCGCTAGCAAAAGAGCTACAAGAAGATAGCGGAGGAGTCCGGCGAGAAGACCCCCGAAGACGGAAGACCCCCGGAGCTGTGCAATAAAGTATTTTATCTCGTGTGTTGTGTTTTTTTTGGTACTTTTATTTTACAGGTGAATGGGTAGGGGTACATTGTACCCCATACTCATTCACATAGGGTGGGGGGCCGGTATCCGGGGGCCCCCTTATTAAAGGGGGCTCCCGGATTCCGATAAGCCCCCCGCCCGCAGACCCCGACAACCAACGGCCAGGGTTGTCGGGAAGAGGCCCTTGTCCTCATCAACATGGGGACAAGGTGCTTTGGGGTGGGGGGGCCACGCGGCCCCCCCTTCCCCAAGGCACCCCCCATGTTGAGGGCACGCGGCCTGGTACGGCTCAGGAGGGGGTGCGCTCGCTCGCCCCCCTTTCCTGGCCGGCCGGGTAGCGTGCTCGGACAAGGGTCTGTTGTGGACTTGGGGGGGCACCCCCACGCCGATTTTTTTCGGCGTTGGGGTTCCCCTTTAAGTCCATACCAGGCGGCGGGGCCAGCGACGTCTTCGTCGCGTGCTCCGCCTACCTGGATAACCGCTCGAAATGAGCAGACTTTTCTCCGGGCGGGAAAAGTCCGCTCATTTCGAAAGTACAGCGGACTGGCAGACACACGGGCGGACTGTCCGCTCAAACCAAGTTTGGACGGACAATCTTACGGAAATTCCGTAAGACTTTGTTTGTCAGACTGTCCGCTGAAAAAGTCCGCTGAAGCCCACACACGAGCGGACTGTCCGCTCAAATGTGTTTCGGCGGACTAAGTTGGGCAGACAGTCCGCCCGTGTGTACGCGGCCTTATAGTTTGGATAATCTCCAGGCTAATTGTTTTGAAGGACTATAGTCAGAACAGGGAACATTCGGAGTAGTACGCTAGCAGCCCGCACAGGCCATGTACAATAATCGAAGTTGCGGGGCCGGTTATAGTGATAAAGGCGCAAACCATAACCGCTCCAAAAAGTAAAGCGCCGGGTTCTCTGTACACAGAGCCTGAGGAAAAAAACTGTTCTGACAAGTAGTGAAAAAAAAAGCAGCAACGGTGACAGGGGTGGGGCCTGTCAACCCAATTCTTGGCCAGAGAGTAGCTACCTCTGGGGTAAAGACAACCTGTAAAAAGGTTGGGGGAATCAAGGTCCATCGTCCATAAAGGATGGGTAATCGAATCACTTCAAAGAGGGCGTCTATTTAAAAAAAAAAAAAGGGGAGGGGGGAGGGGGTAATATTACACACCCATTACTAAGTGTTTAATTAAGGTTAGATATACCACTACATATCTAACATATCCAAACTATATATTAACCTCCCATATCAATAGTGTTTTATTAACCCTAAATTAACATAACCAACCCCAATGTGTATATTTAATAATCTTGTTAACAAATTCATTATTACTATTAAGGCCTGTGACATACCAAATATAATACATCCATACAATTTAGTGACTCTTTCTTGCCTTTTCGACTTACTTCCTTTTACCCATTACCATTATACCCCCCTACATCCCCTCCCTCCCAACACCTATCCTCACCACCCCTTCCACCCTTTACCCACCTATATCCAACCTCCCCCCCCCAATCCACTCCCCCTCCCCTCCACCTCAGCCCCCATTTCCCTCCTATCTCCTTCTAATAAAATCCTTAGGCCAGTCTAGTATTTTCACTTCTGGAAGCTGCAATTTCTTCTGAAAGTCCTCTAAATCAGCCATTTCTCTAAATATTACAGTCTGTCCTTCATGCTGAACCTGTAGCTGAAAGGGAAATTTCCATCTATATTGCTTATTTTTTTTTTTTTTTTTCTCCCCCTCTTCACTACTCTCCACCATATCCCTCTCTCTCCCCTTGTTTATTTTCCTATGGTCTCCTCATTAAAGTTGGAAGGGGAAAAAATAGCTCAAAGCTTGATGGTAAGATGGAAGATGTATAAATAAATGATAAGGCAAATAGATGTATATAGAAAAGGAGAATAATTCGAATAGGAATGGAAAAATAGCATGTTACGGCCGAATGGTAGTAAAGTTAGATCAGCAGTATCAGATACCCCCTCAATAGGGACCTTACCTAGGGTAAGATAGACTAGTATAGTCAATAATTAGGGGATAAGAGGTGTCAAAGGGGTGGGTTGGAGTATATGTGGGTGTAAATTTTAGGGCGAATGAGTGGTAATGGATTGGGTAGGATAAGGAAGTAGATTGGAAGGTATTAAAGTGGAGCTCCACCCTCTTTTTCAAGTGCCCTGCATCCCCTTCTTCTCTGCCCCCTTAAACACATTTGGCATATAATTTTTTCTTTTTTTTTTAACTCACAGTTTTATCTTCAATAGTTTTCTTGCTTCCTGTTTCCGGCCGCGGCCTGAATGCATCATCCCCTGTCTGCTATGCCTCCTGGGAGATGTTTTTTATCAATCCCAGAAGGCACTAGGGGCCGCTGGGCTGTAGTATCGCGTGATTTCCGAACCGGAAATGACGCAATACAAGGCGGCGCCGGCGGCGCCATTTTAAGTAAGGGCAACGTGGCCTTTGTTGCCAGTGTTTATCCAGCATCCATAGCAACAGAATCATCATTGCAGAGAACAAGCGCCTGGAAGATCAAGAAAGAAGCTACTGCTCATCGGTAAGTGTGTGATGTGCTGGGGACATGTGCTTTTGCAGTGAGATTAGATTAGATGTTTTTTTGTCTGTGCTGTGCGGTGGGGAGGGGAGGGGAGGGGACATGTAATGTGAGATGTTTTTTTGTCCTGAGAGCTGTACTGTGCTGTGAGATGACATGGATTTTTGTCCTGTGATATGACATGGCTTTTTGTCCTCTGAGATGACATGGCTTTTTGTCCTGTGAGCTGGTTAGGTGAGGTGAGATGGCTTTTTGTCCTGTGAGATGTACTGTTCTCTACTCTACTGTGAGATGGTTTGTTGTTCTGTGAGATGTGCTGTGCTGTGTTGTGCTGGCTGGGTGGGGAGGGAATGAATGTGGATGTGCTGTGTTGTGCTGTGTTGTGCTGTGTTGTGCTGGGACACATGTGCGGTGGGGGGACGTGTGTGTGCACGTGCGCTGGGACACATGTGCGGTGGGGGGGACGTGTGTGTGTGTGTGTGTGTGTGTGCGTGCGTGCACTGGGACACGTGTGCGGTGGGGGGGGACGTGTGTGTGTGTGTGTGTGTGTGTGTGTGTGTGTGCGGTGGGGGGGACGTGTGTGTGTGTGTGTGTGTGTGTGTGCGCGCTGGGACACGTGTGCGGTGGGGGGGACGTGTGTGTGTGTGTGCGCGCTGGGACACGTGTGCGGTGGGGGGGACGTGTGTGTGTGCGTGCGCTGGGACACGTGTGCGGTGGGGGGGACGTGTGTGTGTGTGTGTGTGTGTGCGCGCGCTGGGACACGTGTGCGGTGGGGGGGACGTGTGTGTGCGCGCGTGCTGGGACACATGTGCGGTGGGGGGGACGTGTGTGTGTGTGTGTGTGTGTGTGTGTGTGTGTGTGCGGTGGGGGGGACGTGTGTGTGTGTGTGTGTGTGTGTGTGTGTGTGTGCGCGCTGGGACACGTGTGCGGTGGGGGGGACGTGTGTGTGTGTGTGTGCGCGCTGGGACACGTGTGCGGTGGGGGGGACGTGTGTGTGTGCGCGCGCTGGGACACGTGTGCGGTGGGGGGGACGTGTGTGTGTGTGTGTGTATGTGTGCGCGTGCTGGGACACATGTGCGGTGGGGGGGGACGTGTGTGTGTGTGCGCGCGCGCTGGGACACGTGTGCGGTGGGGGGGACGTGTGTGTGTGTGTGTGTGTGTGTGTGTGTGTGCGTGTGTGTGCGCGCGCGCTGGGACACGTGTGCGGTGGGGGGGACGTGTGTGTGTGTGTGTGTGTGCGCGCGCTGGGACACGTGTGCGGTGGGGGACACGTGTACGGTGGGGGGGACGTGTGTGTGTGTGTGCGCGCGCTGGGACACGTGTGCGGTGGGGGGACGTGTGTGTGTGTGTGTGTGTGCGCGCGCTGGGACACGTGTGCGGTGGGGGACACGTGTACGGTGGGGGGGACGTGTGTGTGTGTGTGTGTGTGTGTGTGCGCGCGCTGGGACACGTGTGCGGTGGGGGGACGTGTGTGTGTGTGTGTGCGCGCGCGCGCTGGGACACATGTGCGGTGGGGGGGACGTGTGTGTGTGTGTGTTGTGTGTGTGTGTGGTGTGTGTGTGCGGTGGGGGGGACGTGTATGTGTGTGTGTGCGGTGGGGGGGACGTGTGTGTGTGTGTGTGTGTGTGTGCGCGCTGGGACACGTGTGCGGTGGGGGGGACGTGTGTGTGTGTGTGTGCGCGCGCGCTGGGGACACGTGTGCGGTGGGGGGGACGTGTGTGTGTGTGTGTGTGTGTGTGCGCGCGCGCTGGGACACGTGTGCGGTGGGGGGGACGTGTGTGTGTGCGCGCGCGCTGGGACACATGTGCGGTGGGGGGACGTGTGTGTGTGTGCGCGCGCGCTGGGACACGTGTGCGGTGGGGGGGACGTGTGTGTGTGTGTGTGTGTGTGTGTGTGCGCTGGGACACGTGTGCGGTGGGGGGGACGTGTGTGTGTGTGTGCGCGCTGGGACACGTGTGCGGTGGGGAGGACGTGTGTGTGTGTGTGTGCGCGCACGCTGGGACACGTGTGCAGTGGGGGGGACGTGTGTGTGTGTTGTGCGCGCGCTGGGACACGTGTGCGGTGGGGGGACGTGTGTGTGTGCGCGCGCGCTGGGACACATGTGCGGTGGGGGGACGTGTGTGTGTGTGTGCGCGCGCGCGCTGGGACACGTGTGCGGTGGGGGGGACGCGTGTGTGTGTGTGTGTGCGCGCGCGCTGGGACACGTGTGCGGTGGGGGGGACGTGTGTGTGTGTGTGTGTGTGTGTGTGGGCGGGCGGGCGGGCTGGGGCACATGTGCGGTGGGGGGGCACGTGTATGTGTTGTGATGGGGGACATGGGACATTTCCTTTGCTGTGATTGGGGGACATGTGCTGTGCATTGGGGGGACATGTGCTGTGCATTGGGGGGCCATGTGAGATGTGCGGTGTGGGGGGACATGTGAGGTGAGGTGAGCTGTGTGGTGGGGTTGGGTTTGGGGGATGTGGGCTGCACTGGGGGACATGGGAGGTGTGGGGGGAGATGTGCGGTGGGGGGACGTGTGCTGTGCAGGTAGATTTTATGTCTCTATACCCCTCTTCCCACGTCACCCTCATCTGCTCTCCCCTTTCAACTTGCCCTCCCCTTTCAACTTACCCACTACCCCTTATCGTATAATGATGAAATATAGTCATTAAATGTATTTATTTTTTATTGTAGGACTGTAGAAATTCATCTTTACTTGGTCTACGCCATTTACAGGTAAGCAATGAACAAAATAATGCAATTTATTAACAAATGTGTAGATTTTTTTTTATGTAGAATTTAATTTTTGTTTTTATTGTTTTAAATCTCTAGGTTGAAGATCGAAATGATTTTGCGAATTTTGCAAGTCAAAAAAATTAAGAAATAGTATGAAAAGGTTCCTAACTCTACTCTAAGCTCAATAATATTTTTAAACTGTCTCTCTGTGTGTCCCCCCCATCTCTCTGTGTGTCCCCCCCGTCTCTCTGTGTGTCCCCCCGTCTCTCTGTGTGTCCCCCCGTCTCTCTGTGTGTCCCCCCGTCTCTCTCTCTCTCTCTCCCCCCCGTCTCTCTCTCTCTCCCCCCGTCTCTCTGTGTGTCCCCCCGTCTCTCTCTCTCTCTCTGTGTGTCCCCCCCGTCTCTCTCTCTCTCTCTCTCTCTCTGTGTCCCCCCGTCTCTCTCTCTCTCTCTGTGTGTCCCCCCGTCTCTCTCTCTCTCTCTCTCTGTCCCCCCGTCTCTCTCTATCTCTCTCTCTGTCCCCCCGTCTCTCTCTGTCCCCCCCGTCTCTCTCTCTCTGTGTCCCCCCGTCTCTCTCTCTGTGTCCCCCCGTCTCTCTCTCTCTCTCTGTGTCCCCCGTCTCT
>NW_027507735.1:344378-424807 GCF_037356315.1 Lithobates pipiens | reverse complement strand
TTCTGATTTCTGATCTTTCCTTTTTTTAGATCTGTTATAGGCCCAGTGATGGTGAACCTTGGCACCCCAGATGCTTTGGAACTACATTTCCCATGATGCTCATGCACTCTGCAGTGTAGTTGAGCGTCATGGGAAATGTAGTTCCAAAACATCTGGGGTGCCAAGGTTCGCCATCACTGGTATAGGCTGTATATTGCACCGCTGGATGGACATTGGCGGGCCCAGGGGAAGCCCCCCTTGTAGGGAATCTCCCTGGGACCCCTTGGCCCTCATAGCTTTATGAATAGGCCCATTACAGCTCACACTGCGCATTGAATCAGCAGAGTGCATGTCAGCATTGCCAAATCACAAATTATTTTGAGAGGTAACCCATCTCCTGTTTTCAATCAAATATTATTTTGTTGCTAACCAGAGAATTGTGATTAATTCAGGTCATTCTAAAAAAACATTTCAGTCAAGTAGACCTAATTTGTATTGTGGCAGGAGCACAGCACCTGTGCAGCAGTACAATGTAGACAGCAATCTGCCAAGGTATTGAGATGATGTGGCTGGGTCATTGGGTTTACAAGTTATATATACTCAGATTCCACTTTATTAGGTACTCTTATTCAATTGCTTGGTAACACAAATTGCTAATCAGCCAATACATGGCAGCAAAGCAATTTGGGCATCTAGACGTAGTGACGATGACTTGCTGAAGTTTAAACAGAGCATCAAAATGGGGACGAAAGGGGATTTAAGTGACATTGAACGTAGCATGATGGTGCCAGACAGGCTGGTCTGAATATTTCAAAAACTGCTGATCTACTGGGATTTTCACACACAACCATCTCTAGTGTTTACGGAGAATGGTCCGAAAAAGAGGAAATATCCAGTGAGTGGCAGTTGTGTGGAGGAAAATTTTTACTTGTTGATGTCAGGGGAGAATAGACAGACTGGTCGGAGATGGGCAACAGTAACTCAAATAACCAATCGTTACAACCAAGGTATGCAGAATACCATCTCTGAATGCACAACACATCGATCCTTGAAGCAGATGGGCTACAGTAGCAGCAGGCCACCTAAGAACGGGAAACTGGGGCAACAATTTGCACAGGCTCACCAAAATTGGACAATAGAAGATTGGAAAAATGCTGCCTGGTCTGATGAGTCTTGATTTCAGCTGTGACGTTCAGATGGTAGCATCAGAATTTGGTGTAAACTGCTTAAAAGCATGGATCCATCCTGCCCAGGAGATTTGCATCATGGAAGTGCAGCTGACAAATCTGCAGCAACTGCGTGATGCTATTATGTCAATATAGACTAAAATCTTTCAGGAATGTTTCCAACACCTTGTTGAATCTATGTCATGAAGAATGAAGACCGGTCTGCAGGCCAAACTGGGTTCAAACCAGTACTAGCAAGGTGTACCAAAAAAAAAAAATGGCCGGTGAGTGTATAGGAACAAGGCCATTGGCGCATGTAATGTGTATTTACAATGTACTTTAGGCTGATCTTTAACATGTTTGTTCAAGAAACATAAAGCGGAAAAAAAACTGTTCCTGTTAAGCTGGTCATAGGACAGCCCAGTGAGGTAATTGCAACAACTGCGTATCCCCAAAAACTGAGCGGCACAAAGAAATAACACACTTATCCTACAAACTTGTGGCATAACTTCTGGGAAACCAAAAGATCAAATGTTATATTTTCCAGCATGCAGGGAAATCTGACCAGTGACATTGTCTTTCATTGTTTGGTCATTTTGTGTTGTCATGTGCTGCCAGATGATGGCTTACAGTGAACGCAAGGGCCAATGCCACATTAACTGTGCTTTTCCATTCTAGATTGTACTATGGAGCTAAAATTTCATGTTCTCTGGTATCTTCATCCTACTTTTATTTTAATTGCAGCATTTTGATGGACAGGGTTATACAATTAGTATGCACCCAGGGGTTAAGTAGGGGGGAGACTGCTGACATCACATGACCTCACAACCTGAATATCTGGGATCTTATCAGTTTTGGCGTTCAGTTTCCTGTTGAACATAACGTGGTGTGGGCAGGTCCAGGTTCGTTGCACTAACGTTAAAAGTTAGAGGGCCATAGTTTGGAGATCCCCGACCTAGATAGTTTTATGTATTTCACCTGCTTTACATACCTGATGGACTAGTGTGATTGTATTTTTTTTAATCAGTTCCCAACACACCTTGATGACCTTAAGAATGATTGTGTTAATTGAATTCCCATGATTTCCCAGGCTTGTGTGTTTTATTTAAATCGCATCTGGAACCTTCTTAGGCCGCTCTGTGACCCGTCCCCACCCATGTTTACTATCAGGCTGTGAGGGCGACATGTTGTTCATTTAACCTCTGTGTATGTTGGAAATGGTGAAACCAAATCCATTTACTTTTACTGCTGCCATAGTGTGTGAAAGCACGACATTTGCGGCTGAAAAATCTAGATAAGGTAAAATGGAGGGCACTGTTTTTGACCAGAGATTTGTTGGTAGGTATGTTAAAAGATCTAGATTCTGGGGACCCAACAGAACATGGAAGGCATTTTCTGGAGGGTGTAAAGAATTTTGTTTCTCTACCTTTAGAAAGAACTGGGCCTGGGTATGAGCCATTTTCAGGCCTATGCTCAGCATCTACATCCCTTGCCTTTAGGAGGCACTGTGCCTTTAACATAATCTATTCCCTGGTGGGTCCTTGGTATCCCCTGCCTTAGGAGGAACTGCCCGAACATAAAGCATTCTTAAATGGGTCCTCTGCATCTAGATCCCTTTCTCTGGGACAGGCATCACAAAATGGCGGACTGAATGACCGTTCAATCTGGACAGTGGCTCTGCCATTTAGCAGCTTGAGTGTCCTCTGCAGGAAGTGAAATTCTCCTTCCCCCACTGCCGCCATGGCATGCATCTTAACAGCAGGTAGAAGGCAGAAGGTACGGCATGTCTGGACAGAGGGCAGGAGCTGCTCAGATTTTCAAGTTGACAAGCCAGTGCTTTGTTGTGGTGCATTCATATATAGGGGACTGAGTTGCAAGGAATTTAAGGGGGGGCTGTAAAGGGGACCAGTATATAAGGGGGACTGAGGGGAACTGGGGTGCAAGGGCGGTGGACTGTGAAGGGGATATGGGTGCAAGGGGGACTGATGTGAGGTGGGGGGCTGGGTACACTGTAAAGGATGGAAGGTTTGTGATGTAAGGAGGAGGGGGGGGGGCAGAGGACATTAAGGTTATAGGAGGCACTGATGTAAAGGGGAGCTGTGATGTAAAATGGGGGGGGACTTGGGTGCAAAAGGGGGCTGTGATGTGTAGTAGGCACTGTAATGCTACCAGGGACTGTATTGTAAAGGGGAGGAGGACTGATGACACTGATATGAAGGGGTAATTGTAATGTAAGAGGGTGAGGCTGTAATATAAAGGATCCGAGTCATTGCAAAAAACATGAGATGTGAACCTTTCCTGCATCAAATATATGTCAAAGAAAAAAATTCTAAAACATTAGCAGCGCTAGTGCAAAAATAGCAAATATTTGAACCTCTGCTGGGTGAAAAATTTTAATGACCGGACCTCCTGTGAATTTTAATTCACTACCCCTAACTGTGCCAGAACACAACCGATTTATTAAGTTGGTCTTCGGCATTTAGACCCCCAGTTTTTAAGAGGAATGACCTGTGCCTTTCACGTGTTTGAATTTGGCATCAGAAGACCTTTGAGTGCACGTTTCGGTTAGATTTTTCTTTTTTGTTCTGTTTTTACATTTAGCCTGTCTGAAGCCTGTACTGATCAACAGTACAGTGTGAAGAAATACTTTCCAGTTTTTGATATCTTCAGATCCCCTGTAAGCTGGTGCTTACCATTTCTGCTGTTAAAGCTATAGATTCTAGGCTTCCCAGGTGCAGAAGGGGTTAACTCTGGTTTTACATTTTCCCAGGCTTTTCTGGGCCCTGCCCTCCACCCTGTCTTGTAAATAAGAGGGGGAAAGACTCTGCTCAGGGGACTAGAGACTGGCCGCATGGCAAGAGGCCCGCTATAGGAGATGTAACCACTAGCTGCCTGGATTTGCCTAGGAAGGACTTTTCCATATCATGGGCTATTGCCTGGAAAGGTATGCCTGGGCAGCCTGAGCATAGCTTGTTAGGATGAGATTGTGGTTATGTTGTGACTGTAATGCTGAAGAGTTTCTCAGCAAAAGTGTCAACTGTTCAAATGCCTGGTCTGAAGTGACTACAAGGGGTGCGTGGTGGTACATGGCTTATTGCAAAGAACAAGACCTGATATGCACATATGGGGTGAAGAGTAGAACATGTGGTTGCTAAAGGTAATATGACAGCCAGCCAGCGGGAGCACAGTACCAGCAGGGGTGACAGGTCCTCAGCATAGCGAGGGGAGCAGCTCACTGTTCCCCTCCAGAGTGGTCAGCGCCCCAGGATAGCAGGACCAAATCCACATGGCAGAGGCCCTAATGACCTAGCCGTAGTTATGGAAGGTGTTTTTATTAAGACAAGTCATGCATGCAAGAGGGTTCATTCAAGTACATGGCAAAACCCACAGGCTATCACTTGGAGTGATGTCATAGGAAGGCTGGACTGTTGGTACAAGACATATGCTCAGCAGTGTCCCCTTCAAAATGTCACATTCCATGTGGGTGTCTGTATTCTGCTACAGCTTGATGTGCCGCACCAAAATGAAAGCATGCATGTTGGCAAGGTGCGTGGTGGTGCCATTAGGCATTCATGGCATAGCTGCATGCCTGCAAAAGGGCTGCATGTGCACAAATGTAAACCTAAACTCATACCACAAAATGCAAAACTCCACCACTCATTTATGACTGATGCCAAATATTACTCTATTTTTGTGCTTTTTATGGTTTCCTGCCTATTGTAGCTTGTCCCCTTCTTTTACTAGCTACATTCTGCTTTGGCTCTTTGGAATAGGTTGCAGACTATGAAGGGGGCTACAATTCCTAATGCAAGTCCCTCTTACTGTATGAAGGCACTGGGCATAGGCCTGCTGGAAATGAAGTGGCGGAGGGTGGTGAGTGTGCTCGGCTACCTTTGAACACTGCCCCTCCCTGTTGTGTGGTTGTGTTTCTCAAACCTTTACATGTGCAGTAACCCCTACTTGTGATGAAGATGCTGAATGTGGTGTTTTTTTTTTTACATTCAAGACCGAGAGTTTCCACTTATAGTAGAGACTTAAAATAATTCACACCTTACATGTTTACTGTTCACTCCTGGCCTAAACATCCATACTTCTGCAATAATGCTGCATTTTGCATTCTTTTACAAACACGCTGAGCTGCAGCCATAGATGAGAATTAAGTATTTAGCAATGAATGGAATTCCACGTAATCTACTCCAATCTCATATAATCTAATGTAACATGTTATCTACTGAAGGAAAGTGACCTGGTTTGAACCGGTACTATAGCTGCTATACACGGTTGCTGCAGGTGCATCCAATGTCTGTGTGGCTCAGGGCAACTTCTGATCAGCTACGAAAGGTTTCAACCAACCGGAAAGGATGGCATTCCCTCGTATGCAGTGCACTGCAAATCTAGTTGCTTTACCAAACGCCAAAAAAACTGGTTCTGGCCTGGCATCTGGAGACGCTTGGCAAGCATCGGGAAGGGGAGTTGACCCCTGCCCTTTAGGCTGGTCTAATGCATTCTCACTGTAATGTTGACGTGTGTTTTTATCATTTTGTTTTCAATGCATTCCCCCAAGGCATGTTTGTGACTGTTTTTTAAGCTTCGAGTTCACACCTAATGCATTGAGACCATTCGTGCGCTAACACACCCAAGATTTGACCCCCCCCCCCCCCCCTTTTTTTTTTTTCCTTTGTGTTCAACATGTTCCTCAAGGTGTTTTAGTGAACATTCATGCATTAGAATGAACCCAACTTCAAAGCTTGGTGGTCATTCTTGCTTATGCGTGCGCTAAAACACATTTGTATACATTAATGTGTAATACCCGTGTTTTTTTTATTTTTATTTTTTTATTTTGTTTTTTAGCTCAATCTTGTTTTATTGAAGTTTTTTTTTTTTTTTTTTTTATAATGGGAGTTGCAGGTATAATTTATATAGGAGGTACAGAGGTAGCATGGTTCAGATCTTCCAATAGTGATTGTACACGTCAAAATATGTTTGCATAGATTTTCAGATTCTGATGATGAAATGGCACCAGTGATTAAGCACGACTATCTTGGGTCATCTAGGAATATACTGGTAAGGAGAATGCCAACCAGTCCTGCTTTGGGAGACACTGTATTATACAATTCAACTATCAAGTTTGTTTGCTAATGGAGAGGGTGATTGAGCCTTTAAGGTTGGTGTCCAATAGTGGGAAAAGCGTTAGCCAAAAAGAAACCAGTTGAAAAGGAAAGGACAACGTTCGGTGGTGTGATGGGGAGAATCGGTATTGAGATCTCTTCTCTATGGATGGTTGGGTGGTACTGTATATCTTCCTACCCTGAAAAGCAGATGAATAAAACAGACAAATGTTCCAAGGTCCCTTATGAAATAGAGTTCAGTTGCCCATTCCACAAGGGGAAGTGTGATAGTTGTTTTCCAGTAGCAAGGTACTATATGACTCTACTGGCTGTGGCTAGAATAGGACAGCTTTTTTTGCGGACTTGAGGGTTCCAAACCAAAAACCTGCCACCTATTTTTTTTTTTCAGTGAACCCCAAAGGGGGGGGGGGGGGGGGGGTGGTGCATGTGTTTACTGCATAGGATGGAATTGAAAATGAACCCATACCATTATAGGCATACACAATGCACTGTTGCTTTTTTGTGAACCATGGTGACTTGGCTCTGATGGCCACGTTGCCAACACACTTGGCAGTTTCATTTTGGAAGTCCTCTTCTACATGTTCATTGGCCCTACCTACACGTCGGTGCACAAAATCACACACCTGACCCTTCAAGGCATACATGCAAATACACATAGACTTTGACAAAAAACAAGGTCAGAAACCAAGTAAAAATGCACAGGCCGAAGCAAAACCATGTGCAATTAATGCTCATTACAGTGTGTCCTTGTTAGACCAAACCAAGTGGTTTTCTCTTTTGTATATTCCCATTTCTGCCAGTGTCTAGTTTGGCAGAATCTACTAGAGAAGGAGCTGGGTCTGCCAGTCTGGTGGTGTTTGCCACATGCCCCGGGTATCCAGCAGCTGGCATGGTCTTTGCTTTTGGCCGTTTGTTTAAAGTGGATGTAAACCCACTCTCACCCTTTCTAAACGACTGCAATATTGGTTATCTGGAAGGATATACATGCCTCCTGCATGTATACTTATCTGTCAAATGTCTCCCCTCTGTCTGCCATGAGACCCCAAAAACTGCAGATTTGGTGGGTGGGTCTGTTTTGCAGGGCTCGGTGGGTGGAGTCGTGATGTCAGTAGACACCCCGCCCACCTCTACACCCCCCTTTATCAACATGCATTTTCTCCTGTGTATTTCTTACACTGAACTTCTGCTATGATCTCTAACATCCAGTCAAAACCCAGAAAAGTCCCCACATGACTTCAGCATGCCAAATCATGCTGAGGTGTGGAACAGCCAATCTTTGCAGAGCTGCTGAAGAAAGGAGTGGGGGTGGGAATTAAAAAATAACGCATTGTCTCATAGGCTAGTGCATGAGATATGCAAATCACCTGTCAATCACAGCAAGGAGGAGGATTTGACAAAGTTTTTTTTTTTTTCTCTGTTTGTCAAGATTTATCTCACTGAACTGAGGATTGCTCAGAGCTGAGATATGTAAATCACTTGCCAATCACAGCAAGGAGGAGGAACTGACAAAGATTTCAGTTTGTTTTATTTCACTGAAAAAAAGATTGCTCCAGAGCTGGATTAACTCTTTGTGGCAAGACTGGGCACAGCTGATCTGAAATCCCATACTCTATATTGTGCCAGACAAAAAAAATAAATTCGGGTTTACATCCACTTTATGCATATTCCTGGCTGAAATTTCAGGCGTTTTTATTTTGCGCATATCCATAAAATTCCAAGCTCTTCAAATTAACAGTTTATGCATGTATGTGTGTGTGTATATATATATATATATATATATATCATCTATATCACTTTTTTTTTTTTTACTCCTATACGTAGCACATGTTTACGCACTTGTGTGTACCGTCACACTGAAAACAATGGGCTGCATTTAGATCAGTAAAAAAAGAACCCATTTTCCTGAAGACACTGAAGGGTTTCATTGGGTTCCATCTTCCCAGGCATAATTATTATTATTATTTTTTTTTTTTTCCAAGCATTTTTTATATACACACTTTTTTTTCCCCCCCAAATGATCCAAGTCAGGGCAGCAGAAATACTAATTACTAAATACTATTTTCAAACCATTCTGATGTAGCACCCTCCTAGTTTAGAGTAGAGTGCTAAGCAAATAATCGGTGGCGCAGGGATGGATTGATTAGGACTGGTCAGTGTTTCGGAGGCTGCTGCTGTTTCTTCCCCGTGTATTTCCAGGGATTTCTGGTACATAGTGGGAGGGAGGGCAGAGTCTGCAGCCTGAATATTTATGAAACTTCAGCTAATCCCTGGTGGGATGTGCCCAGAAGGTGGGGGAAGAGCCCATGAATAGCCTGAAGCCTGAGCAGTAGTGGTAGCAGTTTCTAGGTCCAGATCGCAGAAGAATATCCCTGTGGAGAGGCCTTGCCCCCCTGGGCAGAAGCCTGAGATGAAATTGGCCTGAAGACAGCGTTCCCAGATACGCTTAGCTGGGGGAGGGGGGCTATTTGCCAAATCCAGCCCAAGGATCTAGCAGGGTCAGGAGAGCACTCATTGGATAGAGCCAGGGGGAAGCTGTGGGAGAGAGCCCAAGTTGTCCAGAGGTTGTGTGTGTGTGTGTGTGTGTCTAAATCTCCCTCACTAGGAACAGACTGGTGGATATTGGCAGAAGGCAACTGATGATCATGTGCCCAAGTGAGTATAGGACCCCAGTGCTGCAAGTGTGACAGTGTGGTGCTTTGGAACTCCGGTAGGAGTACAGATCAGACTACTAAAGCTGGCCATACATTATACAATTTTCTTAATCAATTTCCTTTAGATTTAACTTCTACTATGTAGTGCAAGGGCCAGCTTGATTGCACACAAATTGAAAGTGTTTGTGTTAGGTTTTGACCTCATTTTATATGGATTTGGTAAATCTAAAGGAAAATTTGTATAATGTATGGCCAGCCTTAGAAATCCTGTGGGACATTACTTTGTGAAAGTGCAGCCAGCAGTTGTGCAATAGAGCTAAAAGTTAAAGTGTAGGGCCGGTTATAAAAAAAAAAAAAAAAAAAAAAAAAAAGTCAGCAGCTGCAAACACTGCAGCTGCTGACTTAATAAACACACTCACCTGTCCAGGGCGCCCGCGATGTCGGCCGCCCGAGGCCGACCCGTCCCTCGGCTCTCGGGTCCCGGCGCCGCCATCCCTTATAAGGGAAACAGGCAGCGGAGCCTTATGGCTTCACTGCCCGTTTCCTACTGCGCATGCGCGAGTCCCGCAGCTACTGCACATGCGCGAGTCCCGCAGCGCTTTCTGAATGGGACGCGCTGTGTTCTGGAACACACAGTTCCCAGAACACAGCGCGACTCATTACCCAGAAGACGCCGCGACGAAGACAGAAGATCCCCGCGGAGGAGGAAGAGGAAGATTAGGAGAAAGTGCCTAGCAACAGGCATTTCTGGTAAGTAAAAAAAAATAATTTTTTTCATTTTTTTTTTTTTAGATTTTTTTGTAATTTTTAACATTTTTTTTGTTTTTCAGGGTGGCCCTCCCCTTTTAAGTTTTACAACTCGGGGGGGGGAGAACCTATCCAAGTTCATCGTTCCTCAATAAAAATAGCCAAAAAAAAGGGCCAGTTGTATCTGTAAGACTAAGGTCCAGAGCACCCTACCCCCCCTTGCATCAGATGTCAAGACCGACACCCCCCTCCCCCATCATATATAAAGTTCTCCACCCTCCCTTACATCACAGCAGTGGTGTTGCTAGGGGATGGCTTTTGGAGCTGTAGCCCTGAATCTGGGGCCCATAGTCCTGAGTCTCTGCAGGGGTCCCCAAGGGGAGAGAGGCTCTCTTGGGACCCTGATGTAAAGGGGGCTCTCTGGGGACCCTGATTTAGGGGGGAGGCTCTCTGGGTACACTGATGTAAGGGGGGCTCTCTGGGGATATATATACACACATTATATACATGCTGCTATGGGCTCTAGCCCCAGATCTTTTGTAGACCTAGCATTGCCCCTGCATCACAGTGCATCTCCTTAAAGAGGGATTCCACCAAAAAAAAAATATTAAAAGCCAGCAGCTATAAATACTACAGCTGCTGACTTTAAAATAAATGGGCACTCACCTGTCCCGGGTTCCAGCGATGCCGAGGCCAATCGATCGCTCGGCCCTTGGCTGCTGCCGCCACCATTCTAGGTGAGGGAATCAGGAAGTGAAGCGAATCGGCTTCACTTCCCGGTTCCCTACTGCGCATGCGCGAGTCGCGCAACACAATAGGAATTCTCCGCGCTGTCTCTGAGACCCGTGTGTGTCCCAGCAGACAGTGCGGCAGGACAGGAAATGGCGTAGACTCCCACGGGAGTCTATGCCCGGAAGTGGGTGTAAATACCTGTCTTTGACAGGTATCTCCACCCCCTCCCCCCTGAAAGGTGCCAATTGTGACACAGGAGGCAGGGAGGGATCCGATCAGTGGAGGTTCCACTTTAGGGTGGAACCCCGCTTTAAGTTGTCCCGCTGCCAAAAGAAGAGGCTGGCAAGTAGAAAGGGCAGGATCTGGAGGAGGACCAGATGAGGACTGTAATCAGCTGCCGGAGTCTGCTGAATGCTGAGAGCAGAGGAGGCAGAGATGAGGGGGTGCTGTGGCTGCGTGAGGTGCAGCATTTGGTTGAGTTTGGTCGTCCTCTCTGCTGACTGATGAGATGAGGTGGGGCAGAACAAAGGGGGGGGGGGGGGGAGTGCAGCAGCTGCAGGAGAGGTGTGAGGGCCACATGAAATGGCTTGGTGGGCCGCATTTGGCCCACGGGCCTTGTGTTTGACATGTGCCCTAGACTGATCTTGATCCAGGGTAAGAATGCCAGGAAATGCTGTGTGCCTGGCTGTGTCCTCTAAGGAGGGTCTAACAGCGGCTCTTTAGGGGGAGTGCTGCACTATATTCTAGTATCCAGTCGGCATCAAAATTTGAAGATTCTTGTCTGATCATTGCGGAAACCAGCACCTTGTAAAAGTACAACACAGCTGATTAATATTAGATGTTATTAATATGCACTAATATCCGAAAAAGTGGAGTTACCCTTGAACTTTAGTTATTTTATTTTATTTTTTATTTTTTTTTATTGTATTTTTTTGTTCCCCATTTGTTATGTAAATGTTTCTCTTGCTGCAGTGCAAATATTTGCATTGGTTACAAATGCCTTGGTAGACCTGCCCTTGTGATGTAAAATGACAAGCTTCTAGGTTAGTAATGGGTTAAATGGCCAGGAAGCTTTCTAATCGGGAGATGTGAGTGTAACACTGAGTGCCCTCCTAGGGGTGTGTGTGTGTGTGTGTGTGTGAAGTCATCTAGGAAACACAAGGCTATGAGCGCACATTTCACTCTACACACTGCAGCTGCTGACTCAATGAAAGACACAAAACTCCCAATGTACTATTTGTAATAATCCATAGCGACCGAATTCTTTCACGGTTCTAGCCACGGTAAATCAAAACAAAAGCGTTTTATGGATTACCATTTAACAGAATAGGTAATCGGCCCGATGATCAGACCGGGAGTAACTGGAGCAGTTTACTAAACGGGGGCGAAGTTAGAGGCAATGATGCAAAAGCCGTTGAGAATGGCAGAGGAAGCATCCACTGCAGAGTAATGGCCCATACACACAATCCGAATATTGTACGAAAACGGGCATATAATGAAGAATCGTACGATTTTCGGGAGCCGATCATGGCAGCTCATCCGGTTTTATTATTTGACCGGACAAGCACGAAAATTTTCCTCGTAAGATGCGTTTAGTCAGTACAGTTGTCATCCGAAAATACAATACAAATACATTACAGCTCGTGACATCACTTACGTTTGTTTTTTTTGTTTTTTTTGTCGAACAAGAATTTTCATGACTATTTACCTATTTCTACTTGCAAATATTAAGCAAAAAAGGTTGTACGATCGGTCATACGATATTGGGATTGTGTGTACAGGCCATTAGGCCTCGTTCACATGGCTGTAGTGTACCCCCATGCAGGGCTGTGTATACCCCGCAGGTTCTCTGTAATCTCGTGCAGGTCATCCCATTGATGTCAATTGGGATGCACAGACACAGATGCTGTTTCCAATCTGACGTCTGTGTGGGTGTAGGCAGGGCTGGAAAAAGTGAAGGAGGGCGGCACCACAAGGGGATTGGGGGAGGAGATTTGTGTTGGGGGGGGTTGTTAGTGAACGGGGGTGGGGGGGGCTCTCTACAAGTGGTGATCTAAGGGGATTTGTGTTGGGGTGTGAAGATTTATGCTAGGTGGGGGGATTTGGGGGAAATTTGTGCTGGGGGGAGATGTGTGCTAGGAGGGGAACTTTTGGGGGGTAGAGGCTCTGTGTTAGCTTCTGTAGAAGGGGTGAATTTTTTTTAACCTGGGGGGAGGGAGGCAAAAATGTGTGCTGGGGGGGAGAATTTCTGCAGGTGGGCAGATTTTTACTGGAAGGAGGGGAAACTTATGCTGGGGGGGGGGGGGGGGTTAAGCGTGCAGATCAGTAACACATAATGCTAATGCAGTTTGGCATGTTGGCCCTGGGCTCTAGGTCAGTGGCCATCGACCCTGTCCAGGGCCCACTAACAGGCCAGGTTTGCAAGATAACTGAAATACATCACAGTTGATATGATTTGCTGCTCAGTGATTGCAGTATTCTAGTCTGCATCTCCCCAAGATGATACATAAAACCTTTCCTGTTAGCGGGCCCTGAGGACAGGTTTGGTGACCTTGTCTCGGCACTGGGTGTAGGTCCTTGATCCCGCACTGTGTTCAGGGACATCTACCCACATGGATGTCAGATTGGGAGTGGTAGTCCATATGACATCAGTGAGGATGTACAGAACATCAATGTGCCCTCGCACAGTAAGCACGACCCTGGATTAGACTTATGCCCTGTGTAAAAGAGGAAAAACAAATGGCAACCACCCCAACTTATAACTAGACTTTTGAAGCAAAGAGTACATGGGATGGGTGACGCAAGTAAAAAAAAAACATACAAACGTTCCCAGCCTTACCAGTGAGCTGGGAGTTTTTGTTTGTTTTTTGACCTGTGTAAGGCCTGTAAAACAGAATAATGAAAGCAACACAAACATGGACTCTTCACATCATTGTTTGTGACTCATGTAGCTCTCTGAGGGCTTCTTCACATGGCTGGCCCCCATCCCTCCTAATGGCCACCAAACCAGAAATCCAGCTGCTCAGAGCTCAGCACCTGCTGCTGCAAAAATTTAGCAGTTGTAAAGGGCAAAGGTGTTTGTTTTTATCTTGAAGGATAAGTTCACCTTTTGGAACATGTTGCATATTCCACGACCTGTATCCACCCTTCTTCCCCTCCCTGTGACAGCGTGCAGGGGTTAACAACCACCCCCCCCCCCCCCCCCCCCATAGCAGTTTCCAGTGAATGAATGCCTAAAAGTATCGTCCTCCACTGCAGCTGATGGCTTGTAGTCCTCTAGATGTGGATGAGAAGGCCTGGTTCACAGGCTGTCCACAAGGTTTAGGAGTGTGTCTATAGGAATATTTGACCATTCTTCCAGAAGCGCATTTGTGAGGTCTGGCACTGATTTTGGACCAAAAAGGCCTGGCTTGCAGTCTCTGCTCTAATTTATCTCAAACGTGTTCTATCGGTTGACGTCAGGACTCTGCGCAGGCCAGTTAAGTTCCTCCACCCCAAACTTGCTCATCCATGTCTTTATGGACCTTGCTTTATGCACTGGTGCGTAGTCATGTTGGAACAGGAAGGGGTCATCCCCAAACTGTTACCACAAAGTTGGGAGCATAAAATTGTCCAAAATGTCATGGTATGCTGTCGCCTTAAGAGTTCCCTTCACTGGAACTAAGGGGCCAAGCCCAACCCCTGAAAAAAAAACACCACCATAATCCCTCCCCCCCCCCCCCCCACACCAAATGATTTGGACCAAAGCAAGATCCATAAAAATTGGAGGTTGAGGAACTTCACTGGCCTTACTTAAACCCGATAGAACACCTTTAGGATGAATTAGATCGAGTTTAGGTCAGGCCAGTGAAGTTCCTCCACCCCAAGTTTGCTCATCCAGGTCTTTATGGACCTTGCTTTGGTCCAAATCATTTGGTGTGGGGGGGGGGGGGGGGAGGGATTATGGTGGTGTTTTTTTTTCAGGGGTTGGGTTTGGCCCCTTAGTTCCAGTGAAGGGAGCTCTTAAGACGTCAGCATTCCAAGACATTTAGGACAATTTTATGCTCCCATCTATGGAGAAACAGTTTGGGGATGGCCCCTTCCTGTTCCAACATGACTGCACACCAGTGCAAAAAAGCAAGGTCTATAAAGACGTGGATGAGCGAGTTTGTGCAGACCAGTCAAGTTCTTCCACCCGAGTCCTGACCTCAACCCAACAGAACACCTTTGGGAAGAGTTAGAGCGGAGATTGCGAGCCAACCCTTCTCTATCAATATCAGTGCCTGACCTCACAAATGTTCTTCTGGAAGAATGGTCAAACATTCCCATAGGCACACTCCTAAACCTTGTGGACAGTCTTCCCAGAAGAGCTGAAGCTGTTATAAAAAGGAAATTCCAATTATTATATCCATTTCTTTTTATGTCAGAAGATTAAAAAAATATGTAAAATGTTAAAGCTTGCAATGTGTGATCTTTGATCTGTGTGGTGTTTTTTTTTTTTTTTTTTTCCTCCCTCCCACACTGCTTTTTCTCAGCAGCTTCTGCTGACAAACCGAAGATTTGCTTCTGGCACAAGTTGTCTCCTCCCCCTCCTGCCTCTCCCACTTTGCACAGACAGTCTCATTTGGGCTGTGTGTGTGCCCCTGCCTGTGTGCATGCGCCTGTGTGTGTGTGTCTTACTTCTGGGAAAAATTGAAGTGGCGGCCATATGCTTGGGATTAATTTTCCATATCTCACTCAATTTTAGAGAGGCCGGACACACACCTCAATGGGAAGTTCTCATTTGCTAAACAAGGGCTTGCCTCTAGGTAATGCTATTTAAACCTAACAGCTCGGTTTTTTTTTTTATTATTTGAATTTGTTTTTTTGCTTTTTTTTTGCCTCCTTTTTGTGTATCTTTTTTTTTTTTTTTTTTTTTTTTTTTTTTTGTGTGATCTAGCCATGGGGTTGCAAGCTTCCCTGTGTTATGCCCTTATCCCATCCCCCTCCCCTCTTCCCCTGGCTTCAATCCTTGCTGGCTTTGTGTATGTGAGTCAATGAGAGCGAGAGTGCATTTTTTATTTTTTTTCTCTCCTGCGGAATAAAAGGTTTATTTATATCCCAACTTCGCTTCTACAGCATTATGCCCAGCAGTCGCAAAGCTGCAGCAGCTGTACGAGTCCGTTCTGCTTCAATTCTCTAATGCATTTTTATTTTATTTTTTTCCAAAAACTTGCACCGTAGAGTACGCCTGTAATATATATATATTTTTTTATTATTATTTTTCCTTTTTTTATTTTTTTTATTTTATTGTGTGTGTGTGTGTTTTTATGCCTGGTCAGAAGGGATCGGAGTTACATCATGCCTGCTCTTTTTTTAAAAAAATATTGTTTTCTAGGCTTTAGAACTTGTTGGATGATTTTTGTAGAGTCATAGTGGATAGCAGGTAAAAAAAAAAAAAAAATTATGCTTGATGAAAATTTTTGTTTATTTTTTATTTTTGTTGGTGTGTTTTAATGCTGTTGAGTTAGCTGATGGTACCACTTTTTAATCTTAGTTTTCATTCTTTGTATTTCCATACAAAAACATGGTTTGTGAAGTTGGGTTATTTGTTTGTTTGTTGAAATTGCGTGAGCGAGGCTTGCTGGCCGGTTTTAACCCCTTTCGGAGGCGTTGCTTGGTTGGTTTTCTCTGCAGAGTCCTCCCTTTTTGGCTGTCTGGTAGCTGACAGGTTAAATTTCGGGTTGTACTACAACAACTGACACATGTTGGTTTCTGAGCAAACAGGCTGATATTTTTTTGCAGGCTGAAAAAGGAACTGGCTTTCTAGGTCCTTCCCCCACCCCTTGGCAGTACAACCACACCGAGTTGAGATCATAATCCAGGCAACGAGAAAAAAAAAAAAAATTATGCCTGTGCAACTATGGGATTTTTTTTTTTTTTTAAAGAACTTTCCAAGGGAGGAAATAAAATCTGTTCTGGCGATGGGAAAAATCCTGCTGGGATCAGCAAAAAAATAAAACCCAGGACTGCAGCAGCTGAGTTAAACGGCAAAAAAAAAAAAAAAAAAAATCTCGAATTCCTCTCGAAGGAAGTAAAATATTTGAAGGGACTTTCTTCGAACCTGTTTTATTTTAATTTTCCTGAAAATCTTTTTTTTTTTTTTTTGGTGATATTTTTGATGGAGCCCTTGGATTCTTTTTTTTCCTGCAAATCAGATCATCGCGTTCTGCAGAGACTGAAATGAGCCACTGCCTCCGATAGGATCTGAGAGCGCGCTGCGGTTACAAAGCAGCATATTCTTTTCTTGCCTCGGTCTTTTGTCACTGGAGCTAGTTAGGGTCATTTGTCTCTGCTTCGGACCTCTTCAGCATCAAGTCAATTGGTTTTTGGCCGTGGCGTGAAGTTCTTCAGGGGAAAAAAAAAAAAAAAAAAAAAAAGCAGCCGCCTCTGGTGGCGTTGGGTGCTCGCGATGCATGGTTGGAACTTTTTCCCTTTGGCAGCCGAAAAATGTAAGTTATACTACAACTGTATTTTATGGGGGGGGGGGGGGGGTTCATGCAATAACCTTGTCATTGCTGGGAAGTGCCTTCAGCACTACGATGTACGTTATTTTATTTAATTTTTTCCTTGGATGTGTAAGGAAGCAATAGATGTGACTAGAGCAGCAGGCTTTGTCCAGCAAGTTTTAGTCTTTTACTAATCCAGCTTACTGGGAGAGAAATGCAGATCTGAGAAGACAAAAAGTAGAATGGGCAACACAACTGAAAAGCAAAATGGGGGGGGGGGGGTGAACGGGACTTGAGCAGAAGTAGAACTGTTGCTCTTGTTTTGCGAAAAATTGGGTTTTTGTGGTCAACAGCTTGAATTTGGATTAATATTCCCCTTAGAACGCTTCAATTGTTTTTGCTAGTACCAACCATATTCCATTGAGTCCAAAAATTCTACATCTCGATAGGTTTCCGGGTTCGTTACGGTAGAGTATTCAAACCAAGCACCTGATGGGGGGGGTCAAACGTTTAATGGTTTTTGTTTTTTTGGAGAGGTGTGGAAGGGACAGCTTTTTTTTTTTTTTTTTTTCTGCAGTCTAAGACCAATCAATGTTGGTAAAATTGGCCTGTTGTGATGGAAGACAGTTGGCAGCCAGTTGAATAGGATTCCTTCTTTCTTTTTTTTTTTTGGAAGGACATAGTCTTTGGAGAGTTGGAGCTTTGGGTGCATTTGTTTCCCCGATCTGTTTTGTCCCAAGGCAGTAACAATGGAGCGATATCCGAGGACGATAGACTTCACGCTTATACAAGCCGATTAGCATATAAAGAGGTTCACCACTCCTGTAGCTTGGAGGTTTGCGCTGTAGGGTGGAGGCTTCTGCTCTGGGATTGTTCGGAGTGTCAGATTTATTCCATGTGCAATCTAGAGACAAATGGGAATCTCGTTCCCAGAATGCAGAGTCTGCACTTGCTGTCAATTATGGTTGAGTAGTTAAGCAAAGGTGCCTCTCCACTGGTAAACAGATCTGTTAAATTAAAATGTTTTAATTTTTTTTTTTTAATTTTTTCTTTTGCATAATGTGGACAGGGCTTTTCCATCCGCACCATAGGAAAGAAAGCTTTGTTGTGCAATTACTGGACTCATCTGTTGAATTTGCATACAGTATGACGTTCCTATTGTCTCTTCTTATGTAGGCTATGTATTCTTAATGGCTTCTGTGTGTGGCTTCTGAATAGGAGTGTAAAACAATGCAGATCAACAGCGGTCAGGTAGAATATGTGCGATTAATGGAGTGTAACTGTGACCATCTCTCTTGAAGCTGAGTTGTTTTTTTTTTTTTGTGTGTGTTTCATTAATTTTCAGTGCGTTTGTGCTAGAGCAGATGGTTGGCTGTGATTGGACAGAGAACTCTCGGTTACTATGTCCTTTTTAATTCCATTTGACAATAAAATGGTATGAAAGGAGAAGCGCTGGAGAATTTTTTTTTTTTTTTTTTTTTGTGCTTTCAAGAGCAAGTGGTGATGTTGGCAAGGGCTGTTTGTGCTGCAAAACAGGTTGACGGGTCTGATAATATATATATATATATATATATATATATATATATATATATATATATATATATATATATAATTAAAATATTAATTTTTTTTAATGAGCATCAGTTCTTTAATCTTCTGACATATTCTAAAGTGATTGTGCAGAGAATGCAGATCTATTCACATTAGCCTGTGAACCCTAAGAAGCTTACTGTGTAATGTCCATATGACGGTACTAGAGCTTATGGACAGAATACAGTTAATGTCAATGTAAGCTTTGAGTGTATGGCAGGAAACTGGATCACGGGAGGGGAAATCCAGGCAAATGGGATATACACAAATACTCACAGTAGTGGTCTTTGTGAGCATTAACATAGATACCTGTGCTGCAAGGCCAACTGAGTTCCACTTAGCAGCTCTATTTTTTCATTATTTTTAAAGGTAAATCCTAGGCTAAATAAAATTTAAAATACTGTAGCACCTTGACAAGGAGCTACCAGATGGAATTGGTTTGTAATACATTTTTTATTCTTGTAATCTATGGCTAAAGAATATCTAAAATCTAATCTAAAAAATGCTGGCACAAAGTATTCTATGGATATACCCATGTCATGACCTAGTGAGCCCCTAAAATTGCATGTTTTTTGTAGGCCCCGGTCATCTTTCACAGGTTGTCTTAAGTGAGCATCCAGGAATGACCCACTTGCATGTATAGACTTCTTGGCCCTGCTATCAGTCAATGGTACTTGGGCGAGGTTGAAAAGATCCAACTGGATGATGTCATCTAGACCCTGCTGAGTTGTTGCTGTTGTGGAAACCTCTACGGCATCCTTTGATGGCATCATGATTTCTCATGGACAGAAAGATGACATTAAACCTGTTTGTGCTTTTTGCCTTGTGACCCAGTCAAATCAAAGGGATGGCTACTTGGAATTTTTTTAGGGCACACAGTTTGTTTAAAGAACAAAGAAGGTGCACAAATCCCGCAATAGTTCTTGCCTAATTAAAGTGTTTCAATATCCAGCATCCCATACTCGCTTCTATTTAAGTCCTACCACTCTATCTTTATATTTATTGTTGGACATACGTGGCTTCAACGTGATCGGTTGGCCACTGTCCATTCAGACACCAATGACCTCCAACCACAGTTTATTTTTGTTTTTTACATTTATTCAGTAAAGTAGTAGAAAGGTTGAAAAAAACAAAAGTATAGAATTTTCTGGCAACCTACCAAGATTCGGCACACTAAAGTCAGATAATGAGTCATGATTGGCTGGCTTGGGCAAAAGATTGTCGGAGTGCAGTGGTCATCTTCTAAAATTGGTGATCTCCAAACTGCGGCCTACGGGCCACATGCAGCCCTTTACTTGCCTTTATCTGGCCCTTGGGGCACTATTTACTGATCCAAGGCACTGTTCCTCAGACTCACAACAATGATTGGGCCCGGTTCCTCCCACTGACAATGGTGCTATGGTATGATTGTTTACTCCCATTGACATGGTGGCATTTCCTAATCCTATGGGCTACAGTCTGGAAGAACAGTAAACGGAGCCTTTAGAAAGATTGGGGACTCTTACTCTAAAACAAAGATCACCTGTGGAGGCCTTAATATGCACTGCAAGATGACAGACAATTTGACAAGGCTATTGTAACCAGGACCTCAGACAGAGAAGGTAAGCTTATTCATGGGTCTTGACCTTATGCAAGTCTCATTTTAGAAGACATATTGTATAGAGCAGTGGTTCTCAACCCTGTCCTAAAATACCCCCAACAGGCCGTGTGTTGAGAATTTCTCTTGGATAAAATAGCTGTCCAACATACCAAGACATTGACTCTGATTTAAAGTGCCTGTGCAAAATAAAGGAAAACCTGCAAACATGGCCTCTTGGGGGTACTTGACGATAGGGCTGAGAACCACTGGTATAGAGTTTTTAAAGCAAGATTATCATGGATAGTGAGACAACTTCCCATGGTCCTAGACTATGACCAGCCTCAATTTGTTGAACAAAAACAGCCAAGTGTGACCCCAAGATCTGGTCCCATTTTCCCTATAAAAAGAAGCAGTGTCCCAAAGCCTGGCCACAGATTTTCCAGCTTCCTGCAAAATTTGTGTAAGCAACTATTGTTTGTTAGCACTCTATCGTACCTTTGTAAAGTGTAATGACTCTATAATCGACCTGTTGCGGTGTCTACCACATAGTGTATTAGTATCAAGCTTTGTGTTGGCGTCCTAATTGCTGGGGATGCTCACTTTGGTTATGTTGCAAGCAAAAATGGCCTTCAGCTGGCCTAAGTGTTTGTGGTTAATGCCTTTTACACATTAAAGGCTCATTTTCATCTATGTGTGAATGGGCCCTTTTTATAGTTCCCCCTTCAAGGCACTAAACTCTAGCTCCTAGATAAGCCAGCCACATAGAAAATAATAGGTTTTCTAAAATGTATTTTCATGAAGTGGAAAAGGCAAGGTATGGTGAAGTGGGCTTAAAGGAACCAACGACCCCTCCACTGAACCTGTGTAAAGCACAGTAAAGACTTTTTTTTTTTTTTTTTAAATGGAAGATATGTACATACCTCACTTCTGTCACAACACCCCCGCCAAAAAAAAAGGTGTTCATTTCCTATTTTATGATAGTGGGTGGAGTCGTGCATCTTATTCTTCATGGCCCTGGACCAATTGTGCAAAGGAGGACCGCTGGTTTATAGCACATATAAAGCTTAGCATTTATTATGGATTCCATACATTTACAAATATATTACAGCTTTCAGGCGTGTTGGCCCCTTAAACGGCTTGGATTGAAAAAAGAAAATCTAAGATCTAATCTAGACAAGTTATTGGGGACTAAAAAGCCCTCCACTGAACCAGTGTAAAGAGCAGTATAGTCTTTGTAAAGCAGATGGTATCTACATACTTCATCACAATTTCGAAGAACAAGAAGTTTATTCACTTTGAGACAGTGGGTGGACCCATGCCAACTGTACATCCAAAACAGCTAGTTGATGGCACAGATGTAGCCTAATAATGGACCGTTTATGCCAAACTTCCAGGTGTTTTACTGCTGGAAATCAGAATAGTGTGCAAAAAGGTTCTCAGTGTTGAAAAATGAGATCGTTATGGCATGTAGCGTGGCTTTTCACTTTTTTCAGTGTTCTAAAGTTTCGCTAACCTGATCAATGGTGCTATCATGCCTGCACATATGATGGATCTCTGTCTGAGTAGCTGGCTGTCCAGATTGTGTGGTCTTTATTTAAAGATGATGCTATTGGGGGCAAACCAGAAATTGGATCAGAAGAACAAAATCCTGCAATGTATAATCTTAAACCATTCTAAACCGCTTTTAAAACACGACTGGAGCTCCTGTTTGCGCGTTTGACATTCAGTTTGGTATTCAGATTCAATGATAGATCTGAGGTTCTGAACATGGGCTGTTATATTTTCCTTCCCGATGCATTAAATGTGCATACACAGCATTCATCCTGAAGCAACGCCACCATCTTTCTTTTTCGGTTTCATAACTTTGTCAGCTCATCCCATCTTTCAAGCTGATTATGACGTCAAAGACTCTTTTTAGATGCAGCTGTTACTAAACCTTTAATGAAGCGGCTTCCCTGTCCTCTTTCTAGACTAACGGAAATATTTCCTTACAAGCAGTCTATTGTAGAATGGGAAACAAAATGTGACCAAACCAGATTTTTTTTTTTTTCCCAGAGCCGACTAAATGAAGAGGACTCTTGTGTGTTATTCCTTTGTGAATTATCATGGTTGGCTGTTGAAAGGAAAGGCAGGGCCTGTTATCACAACTGTAGAATATTCTGGGATTCGTGTCCCCAAAGACCTGTCTGTATGTTCGAATGGATAAAGATACTGTCCAACTGATGCTTTACGGGCAGCACTACATCGTTATTTAGAGCAGCGAGTAGTTTGGGAAATGACGATATGACCTTGGGGATAGAAGTCTCAGGGCCAGATGGGCCTGCTGGAGCTTGCAATGATTGTTGAGATGTTGCTTTGTGTGTTGTGTTGCTGCCCTCCTCCCATCTAAATAGTCCACTATCTGCATCGTTTCTGATTTATGTCATTCTTGTCTATGGAGTGAGTCAATGTCAGACCTGGGATGATTGTTCTACATCTGTGGGCAGCAGCTGACACACCCAGTTGATGATTCTTTGATGTTTACATGTATTATATGTATGTATGCGTGTAGTATATGTGTTTTAAAAGGTGTGTGTATCTTGAACCCTGCACATATCTATAGAAATATTTGCCTGGTGGACTGCAAGTAAAAGGAAATGCAATCTAAGGAAAAGGAGATGCAGGATACGTTAGAGCAGATCTGGTGTATATGCAGAAAAAAAAAATAGGAGGACCCAGGTCCTGGGAGCTTGCACTCTAAAAGGGAGAGGCAATTGATGCAAACGGTAATGATTGTAAATGGATGAGCTGATTGATGGTGGAAAACACGTCCAAGTCTGCTCACGACTGGATAGGCATATTTTCAAATATAATTTATACACAAATTATCAAAAATAAAATTTTTTATTGAAAGTCTAACTGAAGGCAAAACTCTTTGTTTTTAGCTTTGGTTTGGGTGGAGAGGGATTAGAAGTAAGGTTTTTATTGATGTCTGTGTCCCCCTTGGGGAGATTCCTGGTCCAGGTGACCATTAAACTGATAGTGAAATATACAAATTTCAAATGGCCCTCAAATACAAATTGAGGGTAAATCCTCCAATGGGGGTACTAGTTCTTGTAATGTGGACACTAATGTCTTATGACCTTGGTAACTACCAGAAATTTCCTAATGTGCTCTCAATGAGACACTGATTGGTGAGGGGGAGATTTTGCCCTTTAATGCTACTGTAAAGTCAAACATTTAAAAAAACAAACATGATATATGTACCTGTTCTATGAGCCAGATCCTCCTCTTCTCGGGTCCCACACTAGTGCTCCTGGCTCCTCCTCTTACATAGTTAAAGGGGTTGTAAAGTAAAATTTTTTATTTTTTTAAAATAACAAACATGTCATACTTACCTCCACTGTGCAGCTCGTTTTGCACAGAGTGGCCCCGAACCTGCTCTTCTGGGGTCCCTCGGCGGCTGTCTCTGCTTCCTCCCGCAGGTGCTTCTCACGTTAATGCGAGCTCCCTCGCATTGGTGAGAAGCACTGCGGGCGCGCTCCCGTGATACAGCCGGCGGCTATAGCCGCTCGCTGTATCACAAGGCCCCGCCCCCCGGCGCGCTGCGTCATTGGATGTGATTGACAGCAGCGCGAGCCAATGGCTGCGCTGCTTTCAATCCATCCACTCCAGCCAATCAGCGGCCTGGCTGAGCGGTGAAGAGGACGGCGGGGGCGAGCGCGGGATTTTCGAGGGGTCGGGTAAGTAAAACGGGGGGACTGGGGGCGCCGGCAGTGTGAGATGTTTTTTCACCTTAATGCATAGAATGCATTAAGGTGAAAAAACATTTACCTTTACAACCCCTTTAATAAGGTTGAATAAAGACACCAGTCCATCCAGTTCAACCTGAGTGAGTGTCTACAATTGTCCCTATCCCTGTACATTGCACACTTTCACATCGGTCCCTACCCTCAAGGAGCCCACAATCCAAGGTCCCCACTCATATACTATGGCCAATTTTGGACAGAAGCCAATTAACCTACCTGCATGTCTTTGGCGTGTGGGAGGAAACCGGAGTACCCGGAGGAAACCCACGCAGGCACAGGGAGAACATGCAAACTCCAGGCAGGTAGCGTTGTGGTTGGCAGGTAGTGTCTTCTCAGTGTGCCATCATAGGAAGCCACTTCTTTTTGTGGAACACCTGTGGGCTCACTCCTGAGACACATTGCCTTTGTCCATAGACGCAGACCGTGCTCCTCAGCCACCCCCCTCCCCCGCCCATCCTCCCTTGTCATATAATCTGACTGACACTGTGTTTTTAGAGTGATTTATTTCTCCCTTTTTCCCGAGCCATAGCTTGTGGTGTAAGGTCTTTACCTACCCCACATGGCATGTGAGCCTCAATATTTTTGGAACGTATTGAACTAAATGCTGATACATGACAAATTAGTTTTTTTTATTTTTTAGAAATATCATTTATAAATATAGAAATTTAATTTTGTCTGTTTTTAAAAATGCATTTTTGCAAGGTTTTTTTTAAAGTAATTGTGCAAGGAGGAGACTAATAAGAGAACACCAAGAGACCTTCGACATCTGTGAACAAGTTACAGACCTATATGGCTGTGATTCCTGGGTGCTCCATCAGACACAGCTTTTATCTAATGGTGGCAAAAGCCTCTGCCTAAATATTATTATTTTATTTTTTTTTTTCCATTCAAAATTTTTTATTAGAAATAGATAATGGTCACAGTAACAGAGCACGTAACGTGCGTGCAAAATCAGTACAGTCCAACACATAGCACATATTAAAACATATCACAAATATTATGCGTCCGAGTACAACATATTTCCAGGTTGAGTTTCCGGAGCAGAACCTACTCACACCATGGGAAGGTCTAACCTTCTGCTATCATGTATAAAGTAGCTCTTCCCTTTCCATCCAATCAGCTGTCATAGTGTTTTTAACATGTCGAACTGGAATGGTCTAAGTAAAGGATCTTCTGTCAAGTCTAAGAAGAAAAGTAGGGTTCTGTTCCAAAGCAAGTCAGTCATCTCACGCGAGGTCGTTTGTGGGCAAATTGGTAGACCGTCCAAATTATTATAGTCTACTGGAAGTGAAAAATGAGTAGTTGAGTAAGTATGAAGGGTTATCTACGTAGGTAGAAGAGGGGAGGGAGGGGGGGGGGGGTAAAGAGACAGAGGGGTATAAGAGGAGGGGAGGGTGTAGGGAATATGATTGTCTCTCCGGCTTCCGCCGTTCATAGCACGTGGGCCCAGTTTATCTGGGTAATATTATTTTTTCTAGTTTGCTATAAGGCACCTGGGAGACTCAGCAGGTAGCTGTAAGCAGTTTCTATGTTATGAAGGAACCAAAATTGATCTTTATGGCAATCGGCCCACACATTGTAAATCCATTATAAACACACCCCTGCCACCGTGAAACATGACAATGGCAGCATTCTGCTGGGCAGATGTTTCTCTGCAGAAGCTGCCAGGTTTGTGAAGGTACAGTGTAGAATGAATATAGCACAAACCCTGATGTAGCCTGCAAAGACCCTGAGCCTTAGAAGACTTGTCATTCTGCAAGACAATGACCTCAAGCATAAAGCCAAACACAAACTAAAAAAAAAAACTAACCAAAAAAGAACAAAAGTATTCATGTCCTGGAATTGTCAAGTGTGAGTCCAGGACATAAAGTGATCTCATCTTTTTTTTTTTTTTAATAAATAAGAAACATATTATACTTGCCTCCTCTGTGTAGTTAGTTTTGCACAAAGCAGCCCAGAGCCTCCTCTTCTCGGGTCCCTCTTTGCTGCTCCTGGCCCCTCCCTCCTGTTGAGTGCCCCCTCCACCAGCAGCTCTCTATGGGGGCACCCAAGCTGAGTTGCAGCTCCGTGTATCCATTCAAACACTGAGCCCTGACCCAGCCCCGCCCCCTCTCACCCGATTGGCTGACTTTGACAGCTGCGGGAGCTAATGGCACCGCTGCTGTGTCTCGGCCAATTGGGAGGAGTGATCTGGATGGCTTAGACACTTGTGGACATCACTGGAGAGAGATGGGGCTCGGGTAAGTAATTTGGGGTTGCTGGGAGGCTGCTACATGCAAAAGATTTTTTTATCAAGAATTTGTAGCTATAAGGCTGGGTTCACACTGCTGCGGCTAGGAGACCCGGATGTGATTTGCACCGCACTGCAGTGCAAATCACATCCGATCTCTGTGCGATGCGAGTTCAGCCTTACAGATGGCTGAATTCGCATTGCACCCGCCACAAACTCGCACAGGACCCTTTTTTTGGTCCGCAGCAGAATCGGATCGCATGGGTGTTCACACCATGCGATCCGATTCCTGTCAGAGTTTGCAGATCGCACTGCGATATGCCAACTGATCTGGGGGTGTCATTGACGTTTCACTGACACTCCCAGCAGTTCACATAGGGCAGTGTGAACTGCCGGCGGAAGGCATGCGATGCGGGAACCCGCCGCGGATTCGCGGCGTTCCCGCATCGCTTCAGTGTGAACCCAGCCTAAAGGGCTATTCACTCATCTATCCACACAAGTGCAAGCCTTTAATTGCTTAAATCCTCATTTTCAGACACGGTTCACACACATGCCACTCTGCAAGCCATGTTTTTTTTGCGGTCCCTGGAGAGTTTTATAAATTGCAGACTACATGGGAACTGCAAGTCCCGGTTAGGATTAATGTCACACGCATGCATTCAGTGTGGATCTTTTCTGTGCGGGTGGTTGCATCTGCAAGAACAGGTGTGGCCCTGCAGCGGGAACCACCCACACAGATGTGAACCTAGCCTAAGTGGGTGTATATTTATGTAGGTGGGATATTTTTATATATTTTTAATTGTAATAAAGTTGAATCGTGTTTTCGCAAGATTTTTTACGTTTTACAATAAATAGTCTGTTTCTGTTCAATGTCAAGAAAACAAATACAGAGGGAGTCCAGGTTCTATGACCAGAAAAACATAATGGAAATTGAATATATTAATAGCTCCCCTCCCTTCCCAAACCAGAAAGTCCTTGTGCCGTTCTGTTTACCATAGTGTACACATCGGCAGACATTTTCAGAAGCTGCGATAATAGAAATCAATAAATTGCTCTGTTGACTTTGCATTGTAAAATACCTGCCTACCTTTTTATCAAATGGAGAACCTGAAGAACTGGTACATTTTAGGCCTAATATTTTCTTTCTATAACCACCTTTCCCTATATTTGAGAGCTTAGATAGTGGTTGCCTTCAATGACTTCTTTATTGATATTCGTGAGGACAATTTACCATGTTTTACATTCCTTCGAATAAAAGTAATAAAAAACATTTTTTTAAAGGGAAAGTGTAAAGAAAAACAAAAATACATTTATGAGCCCCCATCCTCGCGAGATCGCACGCAGGAGCGAACGCATACGTAGGTCGTGCCTGCATATGTAAACTACGTTCAACCCACACATGTGAGGTATCGCCACAAACGCTAGAGCGAGAGCAACAATTCTAGCATTAGACCTCCTCTTACTCTAAAAATGTAACCTATAAAAAAAATTCAAAGCATTGCCCATGGAGATATTTTAACATCTTTCACATTATACAAAAAAAAAATTTGGCTAACTTTACTGTTTTTATTTTTTTTATTATTCGTGAAAGTGTTTTCTTTTTCCAAAACATTTTGTTTGAAAAATGTGACAAGTTGAAATTACCCATTTTATTTCCTATCGGTTGATAGAGAGATACGCACACGCACACACACACACACGCACACACACACACACACACACACACACACACACACACACACACACACACACACACACACACACAGTGCCTTGCGAAAGTATTCGGCCCACTTGAACTTTTCAACCTTTTGCCACATTTCAGGCTTCAAACATAAAGATATAAATATAAAATTTTTTGTGAAGAATCACCAACAAGTGGGACACAATTGTGAAGTGGAACGAAATCTATTGGATATTTTAAACTTTTTTAGCAAATAAAAAACTGAAAAGTGGTGCGTGCAAAATTATTCGGCCCCTTTACTTTCAGTGCAGCAAACTCACTCCAGAAGTTCAGCGAGGATCTCTGAATGATCCAATGTTGTCCTAAATAACTGATGGTGATAAATAGAATCCACCTGTGTGTAATCAAGTCTCTGTATAAATGCACCTGCTCTGTGATAGTCTCAGGGTTCTGTTGAAAGCGCAGAGAGCATCATGAAGACCAAGGAACACACCAGGCAGGTCCGTAATACTGTTGTGGAGAAGTTTAAAGCCGGATTTGGATACAAAAAGATTTCCCAAGCTTTAAACATCCCAAGGAGCACTGTGCAAGCGATCATTTGGAAATGGAAGGAGTATCAGACCACTGCAAATCTACCAAGACCTGGCCGTCCCTCTAAACTTTCAGCTCAGACAAGGAGAAGACTGATCAGAGATGCAGCCAAGAGGCCCATGATCACTCTGGATGAACTGCAGAGAACTACAGCTGAGGTGGGAGAGTCTGTCCATAGGACAACAATCGGTCGTACACTGCACAAATCTGGCCTTTATGGAAGAGTGGCAAGAAGAAAGCCATTTCTCAAAGATATCCATAAAAAGTCTTGTCTAAAGTTTGCCACAAGCCAGCTGGGAGACACACCAAACATGTGGAAGAAGGTGCTCTGGTCAGATGAAACCAAAATCCAACTTTTTGCCCACAATGCAAAACGATATGTTTGGCGTAAAAGCAACACAGCTCTTCACCCTCAACACACCATCCCCACTGTCAAACATGGTGGTGGCAGCATCATGGTTTGGGCCTGCTTTTCTTCAGCAGGGACAGGGAAGATGGTTAAAATTGAGGGGAAGATGGATGCAGCCAAATACAGGACCATTCTGGATGAATACCTGTTGGAGTCTGCAAAAGACCTGAAACTGGGATGGAGATTTATCTTCCAACAAGACAATGATCCCAAACATACAGCAAAATCTACAAAGGAATGGTTCACAAACATATCCAGGTGTTAGAATGGCCAAGTCAAAGTCCAGACCTGAATCCAATCGAGAATCTGTGGAAAGAGCTGAAAACTGCTGTTCACAAACGCTCTCCATCCAACCTCACTGAGCTCGAGCTGTTTTGCAAGGAAGAATGGGCAAGAATTTCAGTCTCTCGATGTGCAAAACTGATAGAGACATACCCCAAGTGACTTGCAGCTGTAATCGCGGCAAAAGGTGGCTCTACAAAGTATTAACGCAAGGGGGCCGAATAATTTTGCACGCCCCACTTTTCATTTTTTTATTAGTTAAAAAAGTTTCAAAAATCCAATAGATTTCGTTCCACTTCACAATTGTGTCCCACTTGTTGGTGATTCTTCACAAAAAATAAAAATTTTATATCTTTATGTTTGAAGCCTGAAATGTGGCAAAAGGTTGAAAAGTTCAAGGGGGCCGAATACTTTTGCAAGGCACTGTATGTATGTGTATATAATAATTATACATTTTCTACATTCACATCTGAATAGACTAAAAAGCTTAGTCTAAAGCCGGCCATAGATATGATTTTCTTTTCTGCAACCACAGGTTGCAGGAAAGAAAATTGCTTGATTTCCTTCAACAGTCAGTGTTAATGGGGGAATCCCTCCTGTAGAGAGATTGTGTTCCCCCAGAAGGGTCCAAACAATTTGACATGCTGGTTGTACCAAAGTCAATCCATGGATCAACTTGTATACAATCAGCTGCCCATACGTGGTTTGATTCTCGGCTAGTCCCTGCTGAACTGGCTGAGATTTGAACCATCTAAGGCAGGGGTAGGGAACCTTGGCTCTCCAGCTGTTTTGAAACTACAAATCTCATCATGCCTCTGCCTCTAGGAATCATGCCTGTGATTGTTGGGGTCTTGCAATGTCTCATGGGACTTGTAGTTTCAAAACAGCTGTAGAGCCAAGTTTCCCTACCCGTGATCTAAGGTCACTAACTCATATTTATACATACACGTGATAGGGCTCATTAAAGGGGTTGTAAAGGTTTGTTTTTTTATTCTCTAAATGGGTTCCTTTAAGCTAGTGCATTGTTGGTTCACTTACCTTTTCCTTTGATTTCCCTTCTAAATGTTTTTTTTTCTTTTGTTTTCTTTGTCTGAATTTCTCACTTCCGGTTCCTCCTCAGTAAGCTGTTCAGTAATCTGTTCTGGCTGACTAAACAGCGCTCGGATGATGGTGTGAAGTTTACTGAGGAGAAACAGGAAGTGAGAAATTCAGACAAAGAAAACAAAACATTTAGAAGGGAAATCGAAGGAAAAGGTAAGTGAACAAACTATGCACTAGCTTAAAGGAACCTATTTAGAAAATAAAAAACAGCTTTACAACCCCTTTAACCTACCAGCTTGTCTTTGGGAGAAAACCAGAGTACCCTTACACAAGCACACTGAGAAACAGGCAAACATCAGGCAGGTGATATTGTGGTTGGGTTTCAAACCAATGACCCCAGTGCTGTCATGCAGAAGTGCTGACCACTATGCCACTGTGCCATTTCCCATATATGAAATGGTTAGTGCCTTTGAGGAATTGTAAGACATTTAAGCCCTCAGCCAGCACTACAGATTGGTACATCCAGGTGCTCCTTGCATTTAAATGAGTGTATTCATTGAGTACAAAGGATCCAGTGTGTAGTGCCAACTGTAATCTAGATGCTCACCAGTGTTTCATCCTCCTTCAAAGTTGGCCTGCGTGTGACCTGCAAGGTCTCTGTAAACGGGGGCAAATGTTCTCACTTCAATGTGGCTTTAATGACTGACACCAAAACTTGCCGTAAAATGGAGATCTTCAATTATCATTGGTCTATTTATAGGCACCGGCAGCCCACCTTTCCATACAGTATATGGAAAGAAACTACAAATGTTGGGTACAATAAATTGGAAGCACAGTCATTTTTAGTCTTAGATTTGATTTAAATTGCTAGTAAAAAGTCTGGATTTAAATCGACTCAATTTAAATCATCATTTTTAAAGAGCAACTGTCATCTCTGTCCCACATCGGCTCCTCCTCTGGACCCGCTGTTGACTCACTGACTGGCTGGTGATGCGGCAGTGACACAACAAGGCGAGGGACGTGGTGGCAGCAGATGAGTGGATGCCCGCTAATGGGCGCTACCATGATGGATCTGAAATGAAAGGTGCTCTTTAAATGTAAGGACTTATTCTTGCTGGTAGTTAGAATCTTTAAAGTGGCTGTAAATCCACAAAAAAAATAATAATCTGCAAGACAAAGGCATAATGAGCTAGTATGCATAGCATACTAGCTCATTGTGAATTGCTTACCTGAGATCGAAGCCCCCGCAGCAGTCCTCGTACACACCTCTGTCCAGCGACATCGCTCCCAGAGTTACTTCCGGGTCACTCAGACTCCGGTGCTGTGATTGGCCAGAGCCGCGATGACATCATGTATGCACATAGGAGCTGCTGGTAACGGCATACTAGCTGAAGCAACGGCACGGACTTGCCATTGCTTCAGTGCGCAAGTGCAAATGACGTCAGCACATACTGATACAGGGGATATCTCCTAAACCGTGGTTTAGGAGATATCTGGGGTAGCTACAGGTAAGCCTGTTGTAAAGGGTTTACAGCCACTTTAATATTTGCAAACAAAATGAAGGTTTCCTATTTAGAATACTAAGCTGTCAGGCTAGTAAAACAGCAATATCAGAACCGATTCAATCATACAGTTTGTAGTGTACATAGGTTTGCAAAACAATGGGATAAAGAAATATTCCTGAACCTTGTTTTATCTCATGGTTACTGTGAAATTTTGTGAATACATCAATACAGTGCATATTATCAGAGCTTGTCTTCATTGAATGAGTTTACCAAAAATGTAAATATTGAAGAATATACAGGGGCTTATTTACAAAGGGCAAATCCACTTTGCACTACAAGTGCAAAGTGCACTTGAAATTGCACTGAACAAGCACTTGGAAGTACAGCCGCTGTAAATATGAGGGGTAGATCTGAAATGAGAGGAAGCTCTCTATCTAATCATGTGCAAGCTAAAATGCTGTTTATTTTCCTTGCATGTCCTCCTCGGATCTACAGTGACTGCACTTCCAAGTGCAATTTCTTTACTTTGTACTTGTAGATTTGCACTTGTAGGGCAGAGTGGATTTCCCTTTAGTAAAGAAGTCTCATAGCCCCATGCTACATAACTAAGCTCCATTTCATGCTGAATAAACGAAATTATTAATGTATCGTAACGAGAAAATAATCTTTAGATAGATTTTTTTACTCCAAAAGCATTTTATTAAAATCTATTTTAAATCAAAAAAATATTTTTATTTATTTTTTTAAATCATTGATTTATATCCACCCTGGTTTTGGTGTCCTTTTCACTTGGTTACTAAAATCCTGAATGTTTCTAGTGAAGTGAAAGGAAGCCAAATATGTTATTGCCAACCTTGGTCAATTGCACTAGCTTTGGAGAAAAATATCAACTTGCAGGCTTATTAAATGAAGCAAAATGGTTACAAAAGTTATATAGCACATAGTAACTAACCGGAATGTATTCCATACTGATCGCTCATTGCACAGGAGGCTTTTTACCCTGTTGGGAAAATCTTCATGTTAGCAGGCCTGACTCTTGACTTGTAGCTTATGGGAGGAGCACTGCTGTCACCATTGAATGGCCTGGCCCCCAGGGCATGTTTTCTAGGACAGGCTTATATTTTATTTCGCTCTGTGGGCGATACCAGTCTGTGGTCAGCCCTACGGTGGTCATAAACCTAGAATGATCACCAATTATGGTCATGTAACAATCTAGTAGGACTCCTGAACACCTCGGGTGACCATTTGTGCTTGGCTTATGAAGCATCATGGGAAAGCCTTGATCCAGATACCTCCAGTGCAGGTTTTTTGGGGAAAAACAATACCGATGGTTACAAAGTAGGCGAGAACGAAAAAAGACAGCCCATCCAGTCCAACCCATGTGTGTGATTATATGTCGGTACTACATTTGTATATCCTCATATGTTGCGGTCGTTCAGGTGCTTATCTAATAGTTTCTTGAAACTATTGATGTTCCCCGTGGAGACCACTGCCACATCCTTGCCGCTCTTCCAGTAAAGAACCCTCTACGTAGTTTAAGGTTAAACCTCTTTTCTTTTAATGTTAATGAGTGGCCACGTGTCTTGTTAAACTCCCTTCTGCGAAAAAGTTTTATCCCTATTGTGGGGTCACCAGTACGGTATTTGTATATTGAAATCATATCCCCTTTCAAGCATCTCTTCTCCAGAGAGAAAGTTCAGTGCTCGCAACTTTTCCTCATAACTAATATCCTCCAGACCCTTTATTAGCTTTGTTGCCCTTCTTTGTACTCTGCTACATTACCAGTACATCCTTCCTGAGGACTGGTGCCCAGAACTGCAAGACCGGACCAGACCGGTGCAAGACCGGACCAGAGTCTTGTAGAGTGGGAAAATTATCGTTTTATCTCTGTAATTAAAGCGGGAGTCCGCCGGGAGTTCCGCCGTTTTTTTTTTTTTTTTTAAAAGCCAGCAGCTACAAATACTGCAGCTGCTGACTTTTAAAATAAGGACACTTACCCGCCCAGCGCGCCCGCGATGTCGGCACCCGAAGCCGATCTCTCGATCGTCTCTCGGGTGCTGCCGCCGCTATCTTCGGTATGGGCATCAGGAAGTGGAGCCTTTCGGCTTCATTTCCCGGTTCCCTACTGCGCATGCACGAGTCGCGCTGCGCAATAAGGATGGACCCGCTGCCCCTGGGATCTGTGTGTTTCCCAGCAGGCAGCGGGGGACTTTCGGAAAGGGGCGTAGACTCCGCAGATAGCTATGCCAGAAGTGGGTGCAGATACGTGTACTGTACAGGTACCTGCACCCCCCTCCCCCCTGAAAGGTGCCAATTGTGGCGCCGGAGGGGGGGAGGGTTCCAATGAGCGGAAGGTCCACTTTAGGGTGGACCTCCGCTTTAATCCCCTGATCAGTTGTCTTTTATCTATAGGGGCCTTTATGTATAATGAAATTGCCTGATAGTAACATTTTGCATGGCGTCATAACCAGATACCGGCTTTCATTTTCGCTCCCTTTATAGAAAGATTGCTAAAAGGGCAATACAGATGTTTTCGTCTCAAACTCTTTTTATACATGTGACCCATTGGGGTTACCTAATTGCTCAGTTCTCCCCTCCGCTCTGAGCAGAAAACAGTGACTGTTTGCGGCTCTCTGCTCTCCCCTCCAGCACTCACTGGAGCACTGGACTGTGGAGGGGCAGGAGAGGCTAACTTAGGCTCTCAGTTGATCACTAAGAGGCTGAGCCAGGTGCCAACCATATGGTCGTGATCTTTCCAGAGCCTGGACCGGCTCTGTGATAAACTGCACTCCTGTGATCCACAGGAGAAGTACAGCCATAAAAGCTTTGGCTGTATGTCTGCTTTTTTACGTTTTATTTTTTTATTTTATTTTTCTGGGGGGTTTTAATTGGTTTCAATCAAATCTGTGTGCGTACATCCTTATATGCTTTTTATACGGAGGTCTACAGAAGTACCTGGGCACAGTGTTCCTATTGGTATCAATTTTTTACTTTGCTATGAAGACTTTTTATTTTCTTGAGAAGAAACGTGTTTGGTTTGTAAACCTGTACTTTTGTTTCACATGGCGCTGGGTTATTAGAAAAGCCTTGTCTGCTATATTGCTGAGTGACAATTGTTTTGGATGGTGGTCTTTTTTGAGCGTCTTGTTCTATCCTGCAGGAATTACAATGATGTGATCTTTGTTTAGGTTGGTGCAGTTTACCAGCCTTGCTGCCTCCTATTTTTGCAATATCTTTTCATGACTAATCCCAGCTGAGGGCCCCTCTGGTGTAGGACCGTTTCCCTTTCTGGAGGTGGAAGTTTCTGGATCTTTCCTTCAGCGGACGTGTGCCAGAGGCCAGAACTGAAGTGCGCTCATCTGTCAGTCCTTCTCAAGAGAAATAAACCATTCTCTACACACCCGAATAGTGTGCAGCTTTTTGACGTATAAAAGTGGCTGTAGTTGCAAAATGTGCATGATTTGTAGGGATAATGCCAGGTTTCCAGGATTTGTCCCTTTTTTGGTTTGGGCTAGAAATTCCTTTTGCATGCTACGTTTATATTTTCTCTTTAACATCTGGACTTTTCTTTTTCTAATTTTGCTTTCCTGAGGTGAGAGCTTTATCCTTTTTAACATTTAGGACAAGTGATGGTCTCTTCAAAAGGCCAACCCTCCAGCCCACGTAATTTGTACTCCACTTTGTTGTGGTTCCCTGATGCTCTGCTCTATCAAAGCACAGATTCCCAACCCTGTGTAAACTCCATGATGGAAGCTTTAGGAATGGCTACTCTAAACACTGCATCCTGGGTGGAGGTCACATGTTTCCCATCCCCGGAAGCACCAGGTATTTCCTGAGTTCTCTGCTGAAGCAAGGGAGCTTTGGGGGACCATAGCCAAGGTGAGCACAAGTGGATCCCAGAGGTTTTTTTTTTTTTTTTTTGTTTATTTTTTTTTACGACTGTTACTTTTACTCGTTCTTTCTCTTTAACGCCTCTCATGGAAACCTTTATTTGACTTCAGAATGTGTAGTAGCTCCAGCTTGGTTTCATCATCCTGGAGTTGGAATATTGCCTGAAAGTTAACGGTTTCTATCTGATACTTCTGTAGGAGGTAGTTGCATTTTGAGAGACAATCTCTCCTGTTTTTTTTTTTTTTCTGTTTCATTGGTTTGAGTCTTTATACAATGTATAAAATATAAAGCGGTAAGCTGGATCACAAGGCATAACCGTGTATACAAAGTTTGCAATACAGGGAGCATGTCTATTATTGCATCAAAAAACTATAAAGGGTACCAAGAGTTAAAGAAATATAGAAATGGGACAGCAAGGTCAAAAATTCATCCCCATACCACCAAAAATGAGCAGTTGGGATGTGTGTTCCTCATCAGACATGGCTTGTACAGCTTTGGGCCTCTGGCGAGGGGCAGCGGGCCCAGAAAAGGCATATGCCCTCACAGGACACACAGCAATATGCATAAATGGGAGCGAAGAGTCTAGTCAAATAATAATGTGTCCTGTTAAACCGGGGGTTACTAAAGCAGCAGGAGAAGAAAATGGAGAAGAGGAAGGGGAAAAAAAGGGGGTGGGGGCGGGGGGATGAGGGGAAGGGAATGGCTGGTAGGAAGGGAGGGTAGGGGAAGGGTCAGAGCAAGAGCAGGGAAGGTCCAACAACAGGAGCAGGCTCCTTAATTAAAATGTTAGAGCGTCCACAAAGGGTTGTTTGGGTCCCTCCCATGCTATTTTTGAAGGTGCTTCCTCCAATGATGAGTCACTGACCCAGAACAAGCATGTTAATGTTGGGTGACATCAAATATGTTCATTTGCCAAGTAGTGAAGGCATAACACTGGAACAAGCCATTTCAAAAAGTAGTAGTGTTCTCCATCCTGAAGGATTCCTGTGCTCAGAGTAGGCCAGTGCTTATTTTCTGGGACCTTGCTGTGAGTTGGTATCCACATGTATCTTCTAGTACACAGTAGAAATTCCTGTTGACTATTGGGGAGAACAGGGTGGCATGCCCATGAAGTTTACTTTCCATACACCACTTACCTTTGATGCTCTTTTATACAGGATAACATACTTGCAAGTCCAGCAAATCCTGCGTTGCCCTTATCTCACCCACCACTCTTATGCTACACATCCCATGTCTGAACTGCCATTTTGAATCAGGAACCAACTGTCTTCCTTATTTGCTAGGCAACCACCTGATGATGCTACCTTGATCACGCTCATATTGATGTTACATGGGGGTGTGTGTGTTTTTTTTTTGTTTTTTTACTTCGGCTCCACAAACTACTGGAATCAATCATGTGGATAATCCAGGAGGCTGCAGGTGGCCAAATGAGCCTTCCTCTCCTAGGGGATGTATCTGTAAGGCCTGCTTTACACCTATGCAGGTTGCAGTTGATGCATGTACCAGGGGCATTTAGCATTTTTCAATACAGCTTTTTGATCCATTGAAGTCTATGGAACCAAAAACGCAACCTGCTGCTCCCTGCCCTTTCCAAAAAAATGCAGATATGAAAGTGACCCATAGGAAACCATGTTAAATGAACTGTAGTGTGTTTCTGCAAAACTGAAAACGCACCAATAAAATGCATAGGTATGAACCAGGCCTAAGGGGATGCCTGCAATGGTTGGGGAAATGGGCTTTTCCAAAAAATTCTCTAGTTCTAAGAAATCAAGTTGGTGGGGAGAAGAGAGGAAATTGAGTTTGAGTGAGAGACCGCTTAAATGTCTGTGTCTGTGTCACGGTCAGATTTACACTCCACCAACCAGGGACATGTTTAAAGAGGACACTAAGGAGCACACGAGTTGATGCCTAAATGTCACAGCATGTGACTGTGAGATTTTTTTGCCTGGCATCTTTTGTGTATTTGTGGGCAGTTTTGATCTCTAATTAAAGTACACCATGAAAGAACTATAGGTGCTGCCATTGCTCACACCTTGAAATGCTAGTCGTCTAGTTGCTAAGCTGATTTTTTGATTTCAACACTTTTGAGTCAATGACGCAGAAGTGTATGAATAAAGGAAGTCTGACTTTCGTTTCTTATTGGTCAGTAACTCTGAAACCAAGCCCTGCCTGGCAATTATCTTCAAAGGGAAGTTCTCTCTTGTGATACTCCTATAGCCAAAGTTTGTGGACACCTGGCCATCTCCCTTCTAATATGAGAATATTGGCCACCCCATTGCAAAACTGTGGGTATTAATATGTAGTTTATCTCCACTTTGTTAGACACAATTTTTGTTTTCTTCAAAGGTTTTGCACAATTTTGGAGCAGGTCTGTGGGAATGAATTGTCTTTCTGGGCATTTTTGAGGTTGGATGAGAAGACCTGGCTCACAATGCCTGTGCATCCTAAAGGTGTTCAGTGGGGTTGAAGTGAGGGCTCTGGTGTGGGGAAGACTTGAGTGTCCTGAACAAAATGCATCAAGCTAGGTCTATGGGGCTTGCTTTGTGCACAGGGGCCCAGTCATGCTGGACCAAAAAAAGGCTTCCCCCAAACTTGCCACAAGCTTGAAAACTACAAATGTTCTAAATGTTGTATGCTGTAGGATTAACATTACCTCATTGGAAACACCGTTTAAAGCCACACTCTCTCCATGGATGGATAAAAGAAACTACCTTGCAGTGCAAATGTTCCAATGAGACACTCGTTTTGGTGACTCTGGTGACACCCCAGGGTTCGTTCACTTTGGGGGGATTGCGTCTCGCTTCCTGTTTAGCTTTTGAGATAGGAAGGGAAATCGCCATAGGACACAGATGGCAAAAAAAAATAACCGGACAAGTGTGATAACCCTCGCTTATTCTAGACAAAATGAAAAATAACGTTCTGCCTTTTAGTTTTACTTTTAAACTTCTGTTTTAGAGCTGTAGGTTGCTGGAAAGAACACCACCTTTTCTTTCCGCTTTCAAAGGGCCACTATGCTCAATAGTGAGGGAAGAAAATAACATTATTTTAATTGCCTTCTTAGAAGAGGGTTGGAAAAATTGTAGGTAGCGTTGGACTTTTAATTCTTATCAATCCCTTAAAAATGGGTATTGATGCTCCAATACAACTCACATGAATTCCTTAGATGTATACTGCTCCCGTTTTTGGTGGGTAGTTCCTCCTCTTGACCTAAAACTCCCTCCCACTTTCACCAAAATCTCCTCCTAAAAAGTTATTGTCCTGCTATATAGCTCCTCTGTGTTCAAGCTTAACCCAAGCTAAACAAATATTGTGTAAATACAAGAATCAGGCGTATACTTGCTTGAATCTTGGTGCCCTGAGTTTTTGTTTTCTACCAGACCTGTGCTGTAATTTGTACTTGTTCTCTGTGTAGGAGCTTCCTGTAATGAAGACTGGTCACTGCTGCTCTCTCTCCTTGTGCAGGGTGACTGGTCTTGTGTCCGCCCCTTCCTGTAGTGGGTAGAGCCGCTGGACCCCTCCCCACAGCTCTGCTCCAGGCACAAGCTTTAGACAGCATAGTTGAGATTTCACTGCTTCTCTTTACAAGATATCCGGGTTTGCAGAGGCATTTGGTGCCCGTGAAGTGCTTACTAAGGCCTGGCCATACCGTTTGAATGTTGGCTGGTTCAGCAGAAACTGGCCAAGATTCAAACCATTATGGGGCAGGCCGAATATACAAAGTTGATCAAGCGATCAACTTGGGTATAAGCAGCCTGCCGGATCTATTTGTTTTCTCTCAGTGGGGACAATGGCTCTGCAGGAGGGATATACTGCAGCAGGGAGGCCCTTTAGCGCAAAGTCGCGTATCTGTACATAATTACGTCCATTGTCTCTGGGGCGCGTGTCCGCTGTGATTAAACACACCGGGAGCCAATCAGCAGGCCTGGTGGCCGTGATCGTTCACTGGAGAGACAAAACGACGGTCTGCCTATACAAACAAGGCGGAGCGTCGTTCTGTCAATGAAGGAGAGAGTAATCTGTGATCCCTGCTATTCAGGAACATGGGTGTCTCTTCCTAGGGTCAGTCCATCCCCCACACAGTAAGAAAGCGCACCCAGGCAACATGGTTAACCCTTTGATTGCCCCTGATGTTAACCCCTTCCCTGCCACTGTCATTTATACAGTGAGTGCTTATTTTTTAGCACTGATCACTGTATTGGTGTGACTGGTCCCCAAAAAGTGTCAGATTTGTCCTCCGCAATGTTGCAATTCCGCTAAAAATCGCTGTAATTACTAATAAAAACAATAATAAAATAAAGTCCGTAAATCCATCAGTTTGTAGATGTGATGACTTTTGCGCAAACCAATGAATATAGGCTTATTGTGATTTTTTTTTTTTTTTTTTTTACCAAAAGTATGTAGCAGCGTCGCATGTCTGCACAATTGTCCGTTAAAGTAACGCAGTGCCGTATCGCAAAAAATGGCCTGGTCAGGAAGGGAGTAAAACCTTCCAGAGCTGAAGTGGTTAAATGAGGATTCTATGCTACTTTAATGTACTACTGCTTATGCTTGTGTCAGCTCTCACCCTGTACAAAGCGTATTGATTAAACACTTCTACGATTGGGGGAAAAGTGACCTATAGTCCCATTACTAGTCATAGGTTTGATTCTGTCCATAAACATTATGAAATTCCCTTTATTTTGGCAATTTAGGAGAAGCACATGAATGAAGTAAATTTTTCGCCTCGCTTTCTGAAGGGACCAAAGTATAAAAAGGTGAGGGATGCACGTTTCCCACCAATTTTCCCACCAAGGCGTGTCCTACTCCCAAAAAGTTCTGTCTAAAAGATCTTGAGATGATGTATTGCTGCCATCTCAGTTGACGTGTCCTTAGCTGAGAGCTCTTTTAACGTAACATTCCCCGGATTTGAAGATCCATAGATGTGACGTGACCACTGAGTTTACGCTCAGATTATTTTGCCTCCAAGCAAACTCTCTTATGCTGCTGATCTCCGAAATAAAGTAGAGGGAGGATGACTTCCAGTTAACCCTTTTGTCTTAGTGCTTCGTCTTTGCAATATTTTTTTTTTCTTGTGAAATGCCTGACCTGACAACTGGAGCCTGCTTAATATAGGAAATTATGTTTTAAAAACCGGCAGAAAATAATGGGTGGTGTGTTGCCATGGCAACGAATCAGATGTTGGCTCCTCTGCATGTAAGAATATAGAGGGTCTCTTCTTGCTGCAGCCTCCATCACTCCATCATTCGCATTTTTAAAAATCATGGAGGAATACTGCGCTTCTAAATTGTCCGAACGCATCACTATCCAGATCTTCCCAGAATACCAATTTACGTGTCGCATGCCTAATTGCACAGGTTTATAAATCTTGCTTTTTGTATTTTTGGGTTAGACCAGCCTTGGTTTGGATGGCAGATCTCTTGCTTATGGTCAAGGTTCTCTTAAATTGACTGGCAAGCTGAACAAAAAGGCCATCTTTAGAGAGCGTTGTAGAATGCCGACGTGTTAAATTGAGTTGTTTTTTGTTTTGTTTTTTTAAACTTGATAAAGCTGTCCTTTTAAGTACACCCCTCCCCTGGTAAAACACTTGCCTCCCTCCCCATTCCAGCAGTCCTTGCCCCCACACATGCCCCCACACAGCCTTTTCAAAAAATAAAATAAAAATCCTTTGGCTCTCTTACCTACTGAGCATGGGATGCCATTCTCATTCCAAAGTTTGGCAGGAGGCCAACATGAGTACAGCTCACACCTATGAACTTGGCCATGCACAATGTAGGAGCTGTCTGAGATGGTTTGCTTTGCCAAGGCCAGTTCTTCACCAGTCTTTGGGTCCCAGCCATGTTTACTGTGGGAAGCCGGCTGTGGTTGCACAGCCATCCTCCCACTGCGCGTGCGTGAATGCAAATTGGTCCTGAAACCTCCTGTGACATGTCCCAAGAGGTGGTGGTGGTGGGGGGTCACGGAGGAACGTCTGGTGATATCGCCAGGCATTTCCAACGGAAATGGGAGCGGTTACCTGCCCCCAATCGCCCCGCCTTATTTAGGGTGCAGTTGACTTTGTCAAGGATTAAACGCTATTTGGTAACTAAAATGACAAATATCTGTGAACTAAGCGCAAGTTACCGCGTTTAGCAGCGCTGACAGGCATTTGGCGTTTCAAATGCCTCCGAACATCCGTCCTGAATGTTTTTTTTTATTTTATTAATTTTTTGCGTTCTAAAAAATGCTTCTCAACTCGACTGCCTAGAAAAGACTGTAAGCGACCATGTGTACATGTACTGATAAGATAAGAGGAGAGTTCAGGGGCAGCTGAAAAAAATCTCCTAATGCTCCTAATGAGTCTAGCAGCCACAGTATTCATTATGGACTGGGGATAGCCTATACAAAGGTAAGCCAGTAAGGAGGTGTCAAGGTCAGAGATGACCAGGGAGTGGACTCGATTCTTGTAGCTGTCATTGGTTAGGAAAGGGGGTATGTTGGAGGTTTTGCATAGACTGAGGCGGCAAGCTTTGGGCAGTGATTGGATGTGGGGCCGAAAGGATAGTTTAGTGTCCAGGATAACATCTAGTGCAATTTCAGATGCAACTTGAATTGCATGACAGGGAAACTTGCATGGTGTCTATTCATATCAATGCCACTCGGGACAGAACTTTTTTTTTTAAAAGGTCCCTGTACTGCTTTGGTGTGTTTCCAGTGTGATTTTTAGCCCCATATTATATACAAACCTTATCAGTCGCATTTAAATAGCACTACATATTCGCAAAGAAAGTCAGATCAAAATCATATTGCAGCACTGTAAGGGCTCTTTCACATGGGGCGGATCAGTGATGATCCGCCCCGTGGATATCCGCTTGCTCAGCTGGGATCGCTCTGTCGATCCGTGCTGAGCAGGAAGAGGACAGGTCTGTCTCTGCACACTGTGCAGGGATGGACCTGTCCCCTATGGGGAATCGAATGACGACGAACCGCAGTGTCCGTCGTCACCCGATTCGATCTGATGACGGATGGAAAAGTAGGTTTTTTTCCCCCATCGCACTTTTTTGGATCAGAGCAGGTCGGTTGTCAGCGGACATGTCACCGCTGACATCCGACGCTCCATAGACATCTATGGAGCATCCGTTCAGGTCTGCCTAAAAAATTGACAGGCGGACCTGAATGGATTAGCCATGTGAAAGAGTCCTTAACCTACCCTATTACTTCTTGATTTGATTGTTTTGAGATTCCAGTCATATCCTAAATTGTTGGCAACTCTATTATATGATTATATATGATCTATTATATATCCCACAATATATGTATTGAGGCAAAAAGGTCTTTTTGATGCGTGTAAAAAAAAAAAAAAGATCAAAAATATAATGAAAATGGTTGTCATTTTACTGAATTTGAATTTGGATCTGAACTTCAGCAGAAGCGAATGCCTACAAATGATTCCTTTTGGGGGGCGCGCAGTAAATTGAATGTGTTCTCTGGAATAAGCACTTTGTTAGGTTGAAGATCCTTTTTACATTTTAATGTTGTGCTTTAGCCTTTTACAGTCACTTTTTTGTTTTGAGCTTACCAGTACAGTGTTACATGTGCGGAGTTTACTCTGAACTGAAGGTTTTAAGTGAAATGCATATCGTACTTGTCCTTTTTTTGGTTAGTGTGATTTTTTTTATTTTTTTTATATGATGTTGAAGGAAAACTATCAACTATCAAAGCAGCCTTGACATTCTGAAATGTCATAGGAAGACCGAGCATGTTGGCTCTACTGACATCCAGAAAGAGCACCAGAAAAGGCTTTGATGTTGGGGGAAATCAGTGGGGGCCAAGCTTTGACCTCCCATTGCTGTCAGAGTCTAAAGAACGGTGGCTTTAAGAAACCTTGACACTTCTAACAAAGGTAACTGGGGAGGGCGAACTTCCCGCAGCAAGAATCAGGCTTGTTTCACTACGTTACCACTGTGTAAATGGATTGAAAGAATTTAATTAGTAGCAAACCGTGGATCTCTGCCACTGAACGTGAAAATAATTTTTCTCTGAGTTTTCTTTCTCCTTAAGGTTCTTTTCACACCAGCTGAATGACAAAGCAGATGTAGTGTATGGAGCCAAATGACTCGGTACACATGGGAGCAGTTGGGCATGGTGTGGCATGGCTGTTCATTTGTCATCTACAATGTTTGAGCTGCAAATGCTGATTCAGTACCTTGCTCCTCAACCAGGAGAGCAGGTGGAAGGAGGCTTTACCGCCACTCCAACCGAAGGTCCGGATGCTTTTTCTGTATCTGTCCATTGCCTGAGTAAATATAGCATTCCTCGTGTTCTCAGTCTTTTTATGTCCTTGCTAAAATTGGTCTGTTCTTTTTGGTAGCACTTTAGTACCTCTGTTGAATGTGCTCAGGCCTCTTTTGTTACTATAACCCTCCTCCTAAAAATGTAAATTATCAGAATGTCATTGACGCAAAACAAGTATGCAGATTACGAGGTCTTACTTTACTGACTGTGCACTTGTGTTCTCTAAATATTAACTCCAGAGACAGTCAGGCAACCAGCATTATTCGGTTGAATGGCCACTTAATGGGTTCTGCAAGTTAAAAAATGTATTTTGCTTCTTGGCCTTCTAGCTAAAATCAAATGTAGTACCTGCTTTTACCAGTTTTTGGGAGCAGAACGTTGTGCCATCAACTGCCAAGGAAGGGGGGCTGTTAGTTAATGTGTAATGTAACAAGGTGGGTACTGGGGGGAGGGATCCTTTCCTGCCCGGTTGAATTTGGCCTAGTTGGCTAGGCTTGTCCCCTGGTTGTAGGCAGGTTCTCATTAAGCGCTAATACCATTTGTCAGGTCAAGGGCTAGGAGACTCGAGAAGCACCCTGATGGAGGTGGCATGCAAGGGGTGCCAGATAAACACTATAGGGTTGGGACCCAACTGAGTTTCAGTGGCACTAGGTAATACTATGTTTGAACACACTCCTTGTGTGGGCCTTCTGGCTAGCTCAGAGTAATTTTTATACAAGCTGAAAGGGCCTGTCTTGTGTAATGCATGTGGCACTTTATGTACTTTCTAATGAGGAATTACACTGCATGTGTAGTTTATTTTTATTTTCTTCAGAGAGGCGATTGAGGGTGCAGGTTTTTGTGATCCTGCCCTGATGTTGCGGATGTTGCCCTTGGTTCTTTTTTTTTTTTTTTTTTTTCCCCTCTCTCCTCAACCGGAGGCTCATCTTTGGCAGACCCCACACCAAGTACATTGAGGACCAGCTTCAACAGCTCCCTAGAAAGATTGGTCTACCTAGGCCAAAGCCAGGTGGACCCGAGTACCTTGCCCCCGCCAGCTACATTAAAAATAAAAAAAAATTTCAACCCATGCTTACAATATTTGTTGGGCAAAAGAATAATTTTATCTATGCTAACCAGTAGAGGGTTCCATCAATAAACTCTCAGAAACTGAAGAAGTCAGACTAGAAAAAAAAGTAACTGCTGTAACTAGAGATCAAATCCACTCTGTTTATAGAGAAATGGTTCTGTAGCCAATGAATTGTGGAACACATTTGGGGGGGGGGGGGGGTTTACTAAAGCTGAAGCACTCCGAATCTGGTACACTGGTACAGCTGTGCTTGGTAGCCAATCCGCTTCTAAGGGCCGTTTCACACGGGTGGACTGATCGGGTCCACCTGTCAGTTTGTCACGTGGAAACGGTAAGACCCTCCAGTCTCCTCTATGGAGCGGCGGATGTCGTCATGTGTCCGTTTACACAGAGTGCTCTGTGTCCGCTACACGTAAGAGCGAACATGGATCAGCAGGTTCATCAGCTAAGCACTCACTCCAATGGCGCCCACCCTATGTGGAAGTGGCCTAACTTCAGCTTGTTTTAATTGGGCTTTGACAATAAAACCTGGCAGCTGATTGGTTTCTTGCAGAGCTGAAACTGATTTTGCATGCTCCAGTTTTAGTAAATCTCCCCCACAGTCCATGAAGAATAATGTTTGGTATTTTTGCAATTTTTTTTTTTGTTAGTGCTTCTTTAACTACCTGATCTCCAACTTTTAGCAATATGCCTGTTGATTCTACCGTATTCTTGCCATCACTTATGATCAAACATGCTGTCATTTTCCATATCTTCGAAACTCTGAAAAGAGGAAAATGCAACCTTGTGATAAATAAGCCTTCAAATAAGAGAATGTTTAAAATATAAACTGATCTACTGATAAGATTTCCATGGTCTGCTCTTTATCACAACATATGGATGTTTTAATTCTATGCTCTTTGCACTTTGAACCACCTTTCCTTTTTTGACTGTTACTTGGACAGTAAATATGAACAGGTGGCGGTGGTGAGACATAGCAATATAGGAGGCCTTTGTCGGTTTTACTGCTTCATTTAATTGTAGTGAATTGGGATAGGCCATGTAGACAGATATGGGGCTCAAACGACAGCTCGCTATCTTTAGTATAGCCCTGGTAAAGTCCTGACATTACTGCAGGGAACACCATCTCCCCCCCCGATGGTCCTACTGTACAGTTGTCTCCAGTGTGAGTTATGTTGGCATGGTGTCCATGAAAGCCCAGGGAGGAAGATGTGTATAGCGTGTATGCTACAGCAGCCAAACTCGTTATGCTATATACCTTCTCTGTGCTACAAGGATCGCTGCATACTAGCTCATTATGCCTTTTGCCTTGCAGGGTTTTTTGCTTTTAATGTGCAGGTATACAACCGCTTAAAGAATCTTGCTTGCGCCATTTTTGGTCTGTTTAAAAAAAAAAAAAAAAACACACCTCCCCATTGAAATGCATCGATAACGGACCCGCACTTTTGCTTCCGGTTTGAGTCACATGACCTATGAAAAGCACACCATAAGCACAGTAAAATCATGGCAAAAAAAATTGCAGCAAAATCATGTGCGTTTTCGGCACCATTATTGCCACCTTTTTTCTCTCATCGACAAAAAGCCAACAACGCCATTTTCGGCCGATATGTTTTAGTGGCCAAAATTTCGGTGCATTTCTAGTTTGTCCATAGTTTTCTGTGCTTTACTCCTGAATGTAGCTCCCTGTTCTCATATCTAGCAAGAAAAAATAAGAGGTGTGCAGAAGACGGCTGCTCTGTTACAGTTGCAATGCTGTAGAACTTTGCTCAAATTGAGAATCGGATGCAGGCTGCTGAATGCCACCATCTCACTGGATGGGTGGGAGGCAATGGCTTAGGCGTTCTACTTGCGTGGGATGTACAAACGCACCTTGGCATCTTTGACCTTGGGCACTGAAGGACCTTGTCTTGGCACTGTGCTGGGTACATTCTGATAACTGTACAATAATTATCGCAAACACTGTTGCAAACTACCCACTTCTGTTCTGTAGCTGTTGAGATGGGGATGTTTGAGAGTGGCAACATGAAGGCTGTACCTTCAATTCTGCACAACCTCATGGCCCCCTCCTAGAATGCTGTAGATGCTGTGAGCAAATTACAGGACCATTACTGTTATGGAATCTACATATTAAAATGGTTGTAAACACTTGCATATAGTGAAGTGAAGTGACTGGCCTCAGGTGATACAGAGATCCAATCCACCTATATAAGTTGTACCTGTTTATCTACAGACTTCTCCTATGCCAATTCAGAGTGCAGAATTTACACAGGATGTCTTGGCTCTGAAAAGCAGGGGGCGGAGAGCTGAAGTAACCTCATTGAGGGAAGGGTCATACCCCTTTCACACAGGAACCAAGCTGAGGCTGTCAATCTGAAGGTCCTTCCCCTGTCATTTTTCTTTCTCTGTGTCAGAAGTGGCTTGTGCTGATAGCTGAGGAATGTGACAGCTGACAGAAATGACACTTGGTGCTCTGGATTGAGACGCACACTATAGAGAGCTATGCTTTGTTCAAATTTCATGCCTGAGGTTTACAACCACCAAAAATGTAATATCGTTACCATGTGTAAAGTACATTTTTTTGGTAGTTGGAAATTTGTGGATTGGTGATGCTGCCCACATATCAAACCCCTGAGGCTCCCTCAGCACTTTGTCCCCTATTCTTTTTATTTTCCCTTCTCTCAACTTCCTTTCCCTTTCCTTGCCTTTTCATTGGCCTTTCTTTCTAAAGGTGCCAGGTCGTTCGTTGGTATCTCGTGTGGACGTCCTCACTAGGATTGGTTGACTAGTTTATCATATTAACCACTTGGCATCTGTCCTATAGCAGTTTTACTATATATATATATATATATATATATATATATATATATATGTATGTATGTATGTATGTATGTGTATGTGTGTGTGTGATCTGCACTTCTGGGTATCGCACCCGCTGATCATTCGGTACATAGGCAGATCGCCCTTCTGTCAGTAGGAAAGGCATGGATCCTTTGTGCCTGCAAAGCATAAACGTGGATCCATGCCTTTTCCTAGTAAAAGCACCTCCCACACCGTTGAACACTGGCTGAGCACACATTTAACCATTTGATTGCTCCTGATGTTTAACCCCTTCCCCGCCAGTGCCATTTAGTACAGTGACTGCTTATGTTTAGCACTGTTCACTGTATTGGTGTTACTGGTCCCAAAAAGTGTCAGTGTCCCACTATAAGTTGCTGATCGCCAAAATCAAAATATCCCATAGGGTGTAGATGCTGTAACCTTTTGCACAAACCAATCACTATATGCTCATCGTTTTTTTTTTTTTTTTTTTTTTTCTCGTCTGTACCAATAACACATCGGCTTCCTGCAATCGCATGAGTTGCGAGGGGGAATCTCCTTAACAGGGTCTCAGGCCGAAAAAAAAAAACTAACGTGTGCTAATCCCTCTCCAAGCTCAAAACAAAAAAAAAAAGTTTTGCCTTTAGTTATACTGTAAAGAGGAATGCAAATTAAAACCATAATGTGCTAGTATGTATGTTATGTGAAACTTGCCTGCAAACTAAGCCCTCCACTGATACATTGTCACCTCTCGAGGTCGCATCCATCTTCGCCCGTCTTCTTTCCTGGTCCAAGGGCTCCAGCTGTGTGATTGGCCAGTGCCGTGTAAGGTCACTCCCATGCATACGCAGTGGAGCTGCTGTTCACGGCACAGAAATCTGAAGGGACGCCACGGGTGGCCACTGCTTCAGAGCACATGCACTGATGACATCATCGGCGTAGTATACAGTAAATATCTCCTAAACTATACACGTTAAAGAGATATTTACAGTACCTATAGGTAAGCCGCCTTATAGGCTTATCTATAGGTACAATTAATGGATGGACGTTTACAACCACTTTAACCACTTGCTGACCAACCGCCACAGTTGTACTGCGGCAGAATGGCACGGCTGCGCAAAACGACGTTGTGTTAATGTCGCTTCGCCCTGTGGTCACTAGGGGCGCGCTGCTTGCCCACAGAGCCGATAAAAGTGCCCGGTGGTTACAATCACCGCCAGGCTCTTGCAATCGCTCGGGGCACACGAAGAACTAGGATCCGTGTTTGTAAACAGTTTTTGGTTCTCTGAGGGGAGAAGTGACAGATCGTCTGTTCATACAGAGTATGAACAGCAATCGATCTCTTTCCCTGCACAGTCCCCTCCCCCTTCAGTTAGAACACACACTAGGGAACACAAGTAACTCCTTGATCGTCCCCTAGTGTTAACCGCTTCACTGCCAGTGACATTTTTAATCAATGCATTTTTGACAGCACTGATTGCTGTAAAAATGCCAATGGTCCCAAAAATGTGTCAAAATTGTCTGTCCGCCATAATGTCGCAGTCCCGATTAAAAATCGCAGATCACAGCCATTACTAGTAAAAAAAATTAGTTTAAATAATAAAAATGCCATACAACTATCCCCTATTTTGTAGACGCTATAACTTTTGCGCAAACCAATATTGTGCTATTTTTGGTAAAAAAAAAAAGTAGAAGCATACATATTGGCCTAAACTGAGGGAAAAATATTTTTTTATATTTATTATAGCAGAAAGTAAACATTTTTATTTTTTTTTTTCAAAATTGAAGCTCTTTTTTGTTTATAGCGCAAAAAGTAAAAACCGCAGAGGTGATCAAATACCACCAAAAGAAATCTCTATTTGTGGGAAGAAAAGGACATCAATTTTGTTTGGGTGTAGCGTTGCATGACCGCGCAATTGTCAGTTAAATCGACACGCAAAAAGTACTCTGGTCAGGAAGGGGGTAAAATCTTGCAGGGCTGAAGCCGTTAAAATGATAGAACCCAGCTCCATTAGAAGTCCAATATAGGAGCTTAGAGATTGCCGATTTCCTGACATCCCAACATCTGTCTGACTTATGAAAGCTTACAGGGCGTTTGATGCTTATAGCGTCCAATTCGATCGGCCTTTAAAATAGTCGGTTTCCTATTGGCCAGAGCTCCTCTTTGCATCTTGGACCTTGTGTCGGTGGTTTTGTGTCCTCTATTATACAATTGCCAAACTTTATTTGTATTGTGCTGAAGACGTTCATGTGTGTGCCTAGAGGAAATGCAGCTGTACAGAACTGTAATAGGATTTCATTTGATTGTATACGGCGCTCTGATATTCCGATTCTGTATGCTTGTTTTTTTTATACATTTCTCCTTCTGGCACCACGTGCTATTATAGCAGCTCTATGAAAACATTCATCTTTTTTTTTCTTTTATAATTAGTGTTTATGTCAGAAGCTGTAATTGGGTTCCTAAAGACATTTTTCAATGAACGCGTTTCATTCATTTAACTCTCCTAATCCATCTGTTCTGTATTATTTGGCTGAAAGTCATCTTAGTTTAGTGAGTCAGTCATGGTGGTTATACACTGGGAGGGCTGGGTGTATAATTAGGCATGCTAGGTCTGTGCCTACAGGTGCCAGTAGCTAAAGCATATCTGCACCTGTAACCTCTCTCCCCCCCCCCCCCCCCCCCCCCCAAATCTCTGTTAAAACCTGTTTTATACTAGCTGTATATTTTAGTGCAGAATTAGCATTGAGGTGTAGTAAACAGGCCTATTAAAATGAAAGGTAAACAAACCACACACAGGAGCGAATCGGGCACTCTGTTGCAAACCACTACTTAAAGAGGAAGTGAACCCTCTCAAAAAAAAAGAGAAAAAACTAGGGCTGTTACTGATTAAGATTTTCGTGTTCGATTAATCACATTTTTTTTAAATTGACTAATTTCGATTAATAGCTGGGCTATGAATAAGCAGCTGCTATAACGGTGTGAAATGCGTTAGAGGTTTTATCCTTGCTGCATGGATTTATTATAAAATGAAGAAATCGTTTTCATTGGAGTGCGGCCATCCGTACCTTTTTTGCACCAAACTGAGCATGTACAGCTTGTCCCCTAGACTCTGTTCTTTGTGTGTAGATACACACTATATCACCAAAAGTATTGGGACACCTGCCTTTACACACACATGAACTCGAATGGTGTCTTAGTCCGTAGGGTTCAATATTGTGTTGGCCCACCCTTTGCAGGTATAACGGCTTCAACTCTTCTGGGAAGGCTGTCCATGAGGTTTAGGAGTGTCTATGGAATGTTTGACCATTCTTCCAGAAGCGCATTTGTGAGGTCAGGCACTGATGTTGGACAAGTAGGCCTGACTCAGTTTTTGCTCGAATTCATTCCAAAGGTGTTCTATCGGGTTAAGTCCAGGAGTCTGTGCAGGCCAGTCAAGTTCCTCTACCCCAAAATCACCAAAGAGAAGGATGAAAGTTTGGGATGGCCAGTCAAGTTCATCCTTGTCTTCATGGACCTTGCTTTGGTCCAAATAATTAAGTGGAGGGGGGATTATAGTGTGGAGGACTTTTTCAGGGGTTGGGCTTGCCAGTAAAGGGAACTGTTAAGGTGTCAGCATACCAAGACATTTTGGACAATTTCATGCTCCCAACTTTGCGGGAACAGTTTGGGGATGGCCCCTTCTTGGTCCATAAAGACATGGATGAGCGAGTTTGGGGTGGAGGAACTTGACTGACCTGCACAGAGTCCTGACCTCAACACGGCAGAACACCTTTGGAATGAATTAAAGTGGAGACTGCAAGCCAGGCCTTCTTGTCCAACATCAGTGCCTAACCTTACAAATGCGCTTCTGGAAGAATGATCAAACATTCCCATAGTCGCACTCCTAAACCTTGTGGACAGCCTTCCCAGATGTGTTGAAGCTGTTTATAGCTGCAAAGGGTGGGCCAACTCAATACTGAACCATACGGACTAAGGCTGGGATGCCATTAAAGTTCATGTGCGTGTGTGTAAGGGCAGGCATCCCAATACTTTTTTGTAATGTGTGTGTGTAATATAGATAGATATACATATACATTTTTTTACAGTTTAGTGGGTGAATGAGTCTGTTAACGTGTTTCGCTTGTCTGCTTCCTCAGGACATACAAAGAACAGAACGGGATTCGCTACATAAGTGAAAAAATAAAATGCATTATACACAAAATCACAAACCTTTTATCGCAACATATCTTTATACATTGCATCCATCAAAACTATATGTTCACCTTGCCTAAAAGAATGAGCGCACATAGAGGGAAGCTCCCTTGGCAGGCAACGGGGCAAAAATCTTGACCCCTTTTTTTTTTTTTTTTTTTTTTTTTAGTTAAAGGAGATGTGGGATTTTAAAATGAGAAACCTACTTGCCTAGGTGGATGCACATCGGTCTGTTGCTGCAGCTGTCAAAGACTGCCTGGACGGGCCACTTGCATTCTCCCACAATTAACTTTTCAAACCTAGATCTAGAAAACCTGGTTTTGGGTACAGGAGTACAGTCCTGCTGGACCAGGAAAGGGTTCTTATCAAAACTGTTAACGCAAGGTTGGAAGTGAGTGAAATATTAGGTTGAGGTTGCATAGCGATTTGCTTTATTATTACTATTATTATTATTATTATTTTAGTTTTAGTTTTTATTACAGCTAAATTTTTGGACTGGGATGTTCTACAAGATTATATACTTGTGATGGTCAGGTGTCCACAAAAATGTTTGGTCATTTAGTGTGCCTAAACCTGAAGCATTAAAAGATGCCAGCTTGTTCATTCATTTGTGATTTATAGCGACTATGTGGGAGGCAGCTTGTGTTTTTGATCCAATTTCACTTTTTCATGCATCTTGAAAACACATTGCAGTCTTTCCCAGTAGTCCAGAACTATGAGATTCCCTATAGACCCCCCTCCATAGACACCCACCAGTTCTCATTACTTCAGGTACTTAGCATTTTTTTTTTTTATTATTGATAAGAATAATCATGGCATAATTATATGGGTAGAGAGAGAGTCTTCTCTTTTTTTTTCTTTTTTTTTTTTTCTTTTTAAATCCATGTTTTCATAATTAAGCTGTGCTCACAAGGGACATGGTATGTATATTTACCTCCTCATCCCCCAGTAGCTGCTTCTATAGAGTGAATCAGATGTGCCGAATCCTTTATTTAGAACATGCCAGTTAAAAATGTAGAGAACACAACTGATGATAAAAAAAACTCCATCAAATGACATTCTTGTTAAATGAACAAATAGCAAAATGTTATAATTTTTTAGTATAATTATAAACTCTGTGATTGAAGCATATGCCTTTTTCTTTTCCCAGCTCTGTCTAAAATGAGCTAAAACTTTTGAATTTTGTGGCCACTGCAGAATCTTGACTATGGTGCCCTGGGTACAAGTTAAAAGCCAACAAAAAAATGTTTTAAAATATATATAAATATATTTTTTTTAAGATGACTGGTTGAAACCTCCTATTAAGCCCCATACACACTATCAGTTTTTTCTGCTGAGTTTTTCCTTCAGATTTACCAAAACCATATAATATGAGGTCAAACCTTAGGAGTTTCAATGTGTATGCAATCAGGCAGGCCCTTGCACTACATGGTTTTGGTAAATCTGAAGGAAAAACTCAGCAGAAAAACTGATAATGTGTACGGGGCATTAGTTTGATTTGTTCCTCTTTCTTTCCTGTCCCATAGATCTCTCCATTCCCACTTTTAACTCTGGTGCATTTCCACTTACCTTGGGTGACAACTAGGATCTCCTTGTTTTTACTGTAGCGGAATGCTTGGCAAATCTCCACAACTGGAGCACAGACATTGGTAAAAACCATAGAGTGCTATTGGAGGAAATAGAAATGATCTTTGCCCTGGGCTATATTCATCAGCCTGTGCACCTCCTCCTACTTTAGATCTGATGCCAGATTTACAAGGGCTTGTGTTGATGGGCAAATGGAACATGCTTTTGGTTAAATGTAACCCTTCTGAGATCGTTCAAAATTCACTGATGAATTTGACTTGATGTTGACCACCTCCTAACCTGCAGTTGACCACCTAAGCTGCATTAACCTCCTATTTGGTTTTGCATTCCAATTGACTTAAAAGCCTGTAGACCAGTAGTGGTCAACATTCATGATATGAGGGCCTCAAGTCGGCCTCCCCCAGCATCACCAATGGGCTGCACGTAAAATTCTGTGCATATTTATTAGCAGAGACACAAAAGCTTGTTGTCAAAGACCTGATACAAGAGCTGATCAGAGACTGTGAACATCATACGAGAGATGGTCATATTGCACACATGATACAAGAGATGTTCAAAGACTGAAAGCATGCCGAGTCACAGATTAGGGTCTGCAAGGGCTTTAAAAAAAAGTAAGGTAGGACAGCAGGTTGGGCACCAGGGCTGTCGACTCGGCATTTATCATCAAGTAAAATTTATGTCCATATGGATACAACTTTCTTCTTTTTTTTTTTTTTTTTTTTTTTTGCTTAATGTAACCAAAGGCAAAACTTTTTTCTTTGTTTTGGATAGAGTGAAGAATAAGACTAGTCAGGGTCTTATTGTGGTTTGTGTCCTCGTTGGGAAGATTCACACTCCATATGTGTCCTGTTGACCGTTATCATCAAAAATGAAAGTAAAAGAAAATCGCTAATTTAAAAAGTTAATATAAAAAAAGATATAATGTGTGTGTGTGTATATGTGTGTATATATATATATAATTATAACTATAAGCAAAACTTTTCTTAATTTTGGATAGAGTAAGGAAGGGATATATATATGTATGTATGTGTGTGTGTGTGTGTGTGTATATATATATATATATATGTGTGTGTGTGTGTGTGTGTGTGTGTGTGTGTGTGTGTAATCTCCCTTCCTTACTCTATCCAAAATTAAGAAAAGTTTTGCTTATACCGGTAGGTATACTTTAAACCATGTCCTTCAAAATGGTCTCTACCTTTTTGCTTAAATAAAACCTACATGTTCTATCCTACTGGACAAGTTCCAGGATGATTTTATGAATGAATCCTCAAATACTCTCCAAATCTAGTAATCTAGTTTTTGATTTTGTGTGTTTGTGAGGTTCGACTCCTAAGTATTAAGGTGGTAAATATGACTAGGGCTGCTACTTCGGTAGTCCTACCCAATGTTTTATAGCTATTGAGTTTCAACCAGGATAAAGACCTGACTTTCTGATGTTCCCAAAACATTAAAAAATGTAATGTAAAAAAATATTATCTTTAAAAATTATATATAAGTAACTTTTTAAATCTACTAAATAGATCCCAGGTGCACCAGAACAAATGGTGTGCAAAGCCTTTTTTTTTTTTTTCTTTAAGTACTTTTCGCATATCTGGAATCAAGTTGAAAAGACAAAACTTTTCAGAGTTTTTAGTTTGGAAAAAAAAAAAATCATGAAGCTGCTGTTGAACTTGCATTTTATAATACAAAAAGTGTCTGCTCCAGTTTAATAGGTTTTTGAGTGATTCTAGATCGATCTGCGGGCCTCCTAGATAGTGTATTGGATTGCATTATTTAGAATAGTAACTTGGCAACAAGTGTCTCTGAAAATGACTTTAAAACGTTCACAATTATGAATGATATGGCAAAGCAGTTGACAGCAGAAACAACCGTATACAGCGACTCAATGTCTTCCTGAACTGGGGTTGCACTGTGGAAATTGTATATTGATAACAGATTAGTTTCCTCCAAATACCATCTGCAAAAACTTCCTTTTCAGTACTTGACCAGTGTAGAAAAGTTATAGCAAAAAAATGGTCCTCTGTTTAGTTACAGCTTGCAATATTTTTTTGAAATGGAAAGAAAAAATGCTGCACACGTGGCTTGAATCTTACATAGTTACATAGAAGATGAGGTTGAAAAAGACACAAGTCCAAGTCCACCCTATATGTGTGATTATATGTCAGCATTACATTGTATATCCCTGTATTTTGTGGTCATTCAGGTACTTATCTAATATTTTTTAACTATCGATGCTTCCCGCTGATGCCACCGCCTGTGGAAGGGACTTCCACATCCTTGCCGCTCTTACAGTAAAGAACCCTCTACGCCAGTGGTCATCAACCCTGTCCTCAGGGCCCACTAACAGGCCAGGTGTTATGTATTACCTTGGGGAGATGCAGACTAGAATACTGCAATCACTGAGCAGCAAATGATATTCCCTGTGATATATTTCAGTTATCTTGCAAACCTGGCCTGTTAGTGGGCCCTGAGGACAGGGTTGATGACCACTGCTCTACGCAGTTTTAAGGTTCTTCTAATTTTAGTGAGTGGCAACGTGTCTTATTATACTCTTCCGCAGAAACGTTTTATCCCTATTGTGGAGTCACCAGTACGGCATTTGTAAATTAAAATCATATCCCCTCTCAAGTGTCTTCTCCAGAGAGAACAAGTTCAGTGCTCTCAACCTTTCCTCATAACTAATGTCCTCCAGTCCCTTTTATTAGCTTTGTTGCCCTTCTCTGTACTCGTCTCCATTTCCAGTACATGCTTTCTGAAGACTGGTGCCCAGAACTGGACAGCGTAGTCCAGGTGAGGCAAGACCAGAATCTTGTATAGCGGGAGAATTATTGTTTTATCTCTGGAGTTAATCCCCTTTTTAATGCGTGCCAATATTCTGTTTGCTTTGTTAGCAGCAGCTTGGCATTGCATGACTTTGCTGAGCCTATCATCTACTAGGACCCCCAGGTCCTTTTCCATCCTTGATTCCCCCAGAGGTTCTCCCCCCAGTGAGTAGATTGCATTCATATTTTTGCCACCCAAATGCATTATTTAAGCTTTTTTTCCATATTAAACCTCATTTGCCATGTAGTTGCCCACCTCATTAATTTTGTTCAGATCATCTTGCAAGGTTTCCACATCCTGCAGAGAAGATATTGCCCTGCTTAGTTTAGTATTGTCCGCAAATAAAGAGATTGAACTGTTTACCCCATCCTCCAGGTCATTTATGAACAAATTAAATAGGATTGGTCAAAGCACAGAACCCCACTTTCCACCCCTGACCATTCCGACTACTACCCATTTATCACCACCCGCTGAGCTTGCACTTGTGGCCAGTTTTCAATCCATGTACTCACCCTATGGTCCATGCCAACGGACCTTAATTTGTACAGCAAACCTTTATGGGGAGCTGTGTCAAATGCTTTTGCAAAATGAAGATACGTCTACGGGCTTTCCTTTTATCTAGATGGCATCTCACCACCTCATAGAAGGTTAATAGATTGGTTTGACAAGAACGACTCTTCTTGAATCCATGCTGATTACTGCTAATGATACTGTTTTCATTACTAAGATCTTGTATATAGTCCCTCATCATCCCCTCCAAGAGCTTACATACTATTGATGTTAAGCCAACTGGTCTGTAATTCCTAGGGATGTATTTTGGTCTTTTTTTTAAAATATCGGTGCCACATTGTCTTTTCTCCAATCAGCTGGTACCATTCCAGTCAGACCGTCAGTATAAATTAGGAACAATGGTCTGGCAATTGACTGAGTTCCCTAAGGACCCTCGAGTGAAATCCATCTGGGCCCAGTGACTTATTGTTACGTTTTCCAAGTCTGTTTTTAATTTTTCCTCTGTTAGCCATGAGGGTGCATCCTGTGGTGTGTCATGAGGGTAAACACTGCAGTTTTGGTTACTAAAGCCCCCCGATTTCCTCGTGAAGACCGAGGAGAAGAATAAATTCAATACCTTGGCTATCTTCCCACCGTTATTAAACAGATGTCCTTCCTCATTCCTTATGGGGGTCAATATGGTCTGGCCTCCCTTTTTTACTGTTTATATATTTTAAGAATTTTTTGGGATTTTCTTTTGCTCTCCTCCACTATGTATCTTTCGTGTTGTATCTTAGCTGCGCTATTTTGCACCCTTTGCATTCTTTGTAAAGTCTGAATGCTGATCCCACAGTCTTGTATTTTTAAAGGTCTTCTCCTTTGCTTTTATATGCATTTTTACATTGGAGTGGAGCCATCCAGGACTTTTGTTTGCTCTTTTAAACTTATTTCCCAATGGGATGCACTGGCTAATGCCCTCATTTAATATGCTCTTAAAGCAAACTCATCACTCCTCCGTGTTCTTTGTTCCTAAGATTGTATCCCAATTTATATCATCTGCCAGGGTTGTAGTTTAGGGAAGTTCGCTCTTTTGAAATTCTGTGTCTTTGTATTCCCCTTATGTTTCCTATATGTGTGATATATACTGAAGCTAATTGACCCGTGAAAGCTGTTTCTTTAATTGCTCCTTATTTCCACATCCGCAATCGGGTCTATATTGGTAATCGGTAGGTCTAGTAACGCTTTGTTTCTAATTGGTGCATCTACTATCTGACCCATGAAATTGTCCTGCAAGACGTTTAGGAACTGGCGAGCCTTAGGCGAATGCCCGGTTCCTTCCTCCCAGTCTGTCTGGATAATTCAAATCTCCCATTATGAAGACTCTTCCTGTCCTTGCTGCCAATCTAAATTGTGATCAGAGGTCCGTCTCCCTCAGGTTAGGGGGCCTATAGCATACTCCCAATATTATTTTCCCCTTAGTTTCATCCCTTTGGAGCGTTACCCATAAGGATTCCACCTTCTCCCTACCTCCCTTAGTGATGTCATCTCTCACATTCACTTGTACATTATTCTTGACATACAGGCATATCCCTCCCCCTTTTTTGCCCTCTCTATCCCTGCGATAAAGGGAATACCTTTGAATGGTTGCCAGCCAAGCATGAGCGCTGTTGAACCAAGTCTTTGACATTCCCACAAAATTATAAATCCTCCAATCGTATCTCTCGTTCTCCCATCTTATCCGCCAGGCTCCTGGCATTGGTGAACGTGCCAGTAGTTTAGACAGGTCGCATACTGTCGTATTGGGTGTTCCGAGATTACAAATAGGACTTGTTACTATACTTCGGGTTTATGTGCTTTAGTCAACCTATGACTAATGCCCCCGATACTACCCTCTGGAATATGTTCCGCGCTGACTATCTCTACCTCTGCATCCCTGCATGCATGGTCTTTTAAAGTGAATGTAAACCCAATGTCATCCTTTCTAAACTAATACTATAGGGGTTACCTATAAGGATATACATGCCTCCTGCATGTATCCTTACCTGTCAAATGTCTCCCCTCTGTTATGAGAACCGAAAAACTGCAGATTCTGTGGGTGGATCTGTTGTCTGGAGCTTGGTGGGTGGAGTCGTGATATCAGACTCCCCGCCCACCTCTACACTCCCCTTTTCAACATGCATTTTCTCCTGTGTATTTCTTACACTGAAATTCTGCTATGATCACTAACATCCAGTGAAAAGACAGGAAAGTAACCACATGACTTCAGCATGCCAAATCATGCTGAGGTGTGGAACATCCAATCCTGGAAGAGCAGCAGTAGAAAGGAGTGGGAGGGAATTAAAAAATAATGCATGTCTCTTAGGCTAGTGCTCGAGATATGTAAATCACCTGTCACTCACAGCAAGGGGGGGGGGGGATTTGACAGTTTTTCTCTGTTTGTCAAGATTTATCTCACTGAACTATATATATATATATATATATATATATATATATATATATATATATATATATATATATATATATATATATATATATATATATATATATATATACACACATACACACATATATATATATTTAATATATTATTATATGACACCTGCCTTTACACACACATGCGTGAACTTTAATGGCATCCCAGTCTTAGTCCGTAGGGTTTCCATATTGAGTTGGCCCGCCCCCTTGGCAGCTACAGCTCTTCTGGGAAGGCTGTCCACAAGGTTTGAGTGTGTCTATGGGAATGTTTGACCATTTCTTTTCAGAACATTTTGGAGAATTTCATGCTCCCAACTTTGTGAGAACAGTTTGGGGATTGCCCTTTCCTGTTCCAACATGACTGCACACCAGTGCACAAAGCAAGATCCATAAAGATATGAATGAGCGAGTTTGGGGTGGAGGAACGTGACTGGCCTGCACAGAGTCCTGACCTCAACCCGATAGAACACCTTTTGGGTGAATTAGAGCGGATACTGCGAACCAGGCCTTCTCATCCAACATCGGTGCCTGACCTCACAAATGTGCTTCTGAATTTCTGGCCAAACATTCCCATAGACACACTCCTAAACCTTGTGGACAGCCTTCCCAGAAGTGTTGAAGCTGTTATAGCTGCAAAGGCTCGGCCAACTCAATATTGAACCCTACGGACTAAAGCCTCGTACACACACTTTGATTTTCAGACGACGGACCGTCTGATTTTTGTGGCATGCTAGTCTCATGTGGAAAGTGAAGAATTTTCGTTTGACAGAATACAACGTCAGAAGTGACGTAACGTGTTGAATAGTTTTGTATGTATTCTTTCATTTCAGCGCATGCGTAATCTTGCGCTTATGATTTTTTTCGGAAGAAAACCATACTAGTGAAAATCAGACGTTGAGTTCACATCTGACGAATTTTATAGTCTGCACCTCCAGCTTTTGTCTGAGGAAAAAGTGAAAAGTGCCTGTCGAAAGCACCGTAATAACGGTAAGATTTGCGGATGATCGGTTGTCGTAACACAATTGACGTTCGAAAATCAAAGCATATGTACGGGCCTTTAGACTGGGATGCCATTAAAGTTCATGTGCGTGTAAAGGAATGCACACAAACTATATTACCAAAAGTATTTGGATGTGTGTGTGTATGTATGTATATACAGTGGGGACTGAAAGTATTCAGACCCCCCTTAAATTTTTCACTCTTTGTTATATTGCAGCCATTTGCTACAATCATTTTTCAAGTTCATTTTTTTCCTCAATGTACACCCATCAACCCATATTGACAGAAAAACACAGAATTGTTGACATTTTTGCAGATGTATTAAAAGAGAAAAACTGAAATATCACATGGTCCTAAGTATTCAGACCCTTTGACACTCATATATTTAACTCTGGTGCTGTCCATTTCTTCTGAACATCCTTCAGATGGTTCTACACCTTCATTTGATTATACTGATTGGACGTGATTAGGAAAGCCACACATCTGTCTATATAAGACCTTACAGCTCACAGTGCATGTCAGAGCAAATGAGAATCATGAGGTCAAAGGAACTGCCTGAAGAGCTCAGACAGGATTGTGGCAAGGCAGAAGTCACAAAAAAAATGTCTGCTGCACTTAAGGTTCCTAAGAGCACAGTGGCCTCCATAATCCTTAAATGGAAGATGTTTGGGACGATCAGAACCCTTCCTAGAGCTGGCCGTCTGGCCAAGCTGAGCTATCGGGGGGGGGGGGGGGGGAAAGCCTTAGTGAGAGAGGTAAAGAAGAACCCAAAGATCGCTGTGGCTGAGCTCCAGAGATGCAGTCGGGAGATGGGAGAAAGTTGTAGAAAGTCAACCATCACTGCAGCTCTCCACCAGTCGGGGTTTTATGGCAGAGTGGTCCGAGCAAGCCTCTCCTCAGTGCAAGACACATGAAAGTCCGCATGGAGTTGCTAAAAAAAAAAAAAACTGAAGGACTCAAAGATGGTGAGAAATAAGATTCTCTGGTTTGATGAGACCAAGATAGAACTTTTTGGCCTTAATTCTAAGCGGTATGTGTGGAGAAAACCAGGCACTGCTCATCACCTACCCAATACAGTCCCAACAGTGAAGCATGGTGGTGGCAGCATCATGCTGTGGGGAGTTTTTCAGCTGCAGGGACAGGACGACTCGTTGCAATTCGAGGGAAAGATGAATGCGGCCAAGTACAGGGATATCCTGGACAAAAACCTCCGGAGTGCTCAGTACCTCAGACTGGGCTGAAGGTTTACCTTCCAACAAGACAATGACCCTAAGCACACACCTAAAATAAAGGAGTGGCTTCACAACAACTCTGTGACTGTTCTTGGATGGCCCAGCCAGAGCCCTGACTTAAACCCAATTGAGCATCTCTGGAGAGACCTAAAAATGGCCGTCCACCAACATTTACCATTCAACCTGACAGAACTGGAAAGGATCTACAAGGAGGAATGGCAGAGGATCCCCAAATCCAGGTGTGAAAACTTGTTGCATCTTTCCCAAAAAGACTCCTGGCTGTATTAGATCAAAAGGGGGCTTCTACTAAATACCGAGCAAAGGGTCTGAATACTTAGGATCATGGGATATTTCAGTTTTTCTTTTTTAATAGATCTGCAAAAATTTCAACAATTCTGTGTTTTTCTGTCAATACGTGGTGCTGTGTGTACATTAATGATGAAAAAAGTGAACTTAAATGATTTTAGCAAATGGCTGCAATATAACAAAGATAAAAAAATGTAAGGGGGTCTGAATGCTTTCTGTCACATATATATATATATATATATATATATATATATATATATATATATATATATATATATATATATATATATATATATATATATATATATATATATATATATATATATATACACACACAATTATTTATTTTAATTTTTTTAATTATTTTTCTCTTTTGTCCATAGTGAAATGATATAGGTAGTATTTTTAATACATTAGTGTGGCTTGTCTAGTGATTGTGTATCTTTTTTTAACAAAGGTGGAGTTTTTCCTGTTCAGCCTTGTCCCTTTTCAGCAGGGCCGGTATCTGCGTAGTGTGTTTTTTTTTTTTTTTCTGCTAACGCATGCCTTTTGTGGGCCCAGAAATCGGGCGCGTCTTGGCAGTGGGGAGGTCCGATTTCAGCGGGGCCATCTGAACACAATTCCCATGTGGACGGAGCACAATTTCTCTCTTATGTGGCTTCTCTTCCCTCCTCTCTCATTGTGATTACATGAAACATGAGAAGTTCAGCCAAGCCTATGCCTGTTGTGTTTGGATACGCTCCTGTTGTTTCTGGCCTAATCTCAGTCAACCTGTCTTTATTTTTCCATTTATTTTCTACCATTTTCCTGTTTTCCTTGCCTTCCCGATGAACTTGGCAATTTAAAATTGCAAATCTGTTTTCTCTTTTAACCCCCTGAGACGAGGCATGAGGATTATCCTGTGTTCCGTCACTGATTACTTTCTTGAAAAAAAATGTTCCTGCTTAACATTAAAGGGGCTTCCACCGCTAAAAATGTATTTTCTTGAATAAATGGCGAATGATGAGACTTATCTGTGCAGCATATATATTATTCCTGTATATGGGAATTACAGCTGAAATCCTGGCAGATATAGGATGCAAATTAACGTAAAATGATGAAGACAGTCTTCAGATATATTGGGATGATGGACATATGGCGGTATGCATTGATACCATACATACAGCCATTATCCTGACAAATATATGCAGCTCTGTGCTCATTAATACATCAGTTTTTTTTCAAAAAAAAAAAAAAAAAAATCAGTACCTCAATGTAACGTTGTATCATGTTTGATATTCTTCAGCCACTTCCTGTCTATATGCACTCCCTCCACGGAATTGCGGTGGTCTGACTCTGACAACAGTGGCCCATGCCCGTGCAGTTTATTCAAATGGCCCCTTGTACCCTCTAGAGGTGCATGTGTTCCTCTGTTATCACCCTGACACATTTGGGACATCATTGACCAATATCAGCCATCATAGGCCCATGTGACAGGGTGGCCATGAAGAAGCAGACTTGGAAGATGGGCACAGAGTGTTGTCACTGTATAACAGGAAGTGCCCAGACAAGGACAGACAGGATCAACAGGTCTGATTTTAGTACAGCTTTCAAAAGGTTTGAAAATGCACTAAAGCCCAACACCAGGAGTTACAAAGGAAACCTACCCTTGCAGTGGGCCCCCTCGTTGGAGTTAGATGCTTTTAACGCTAGTAGATGAAGAGGTGTTCTTACTTTCTCATTGCAGGACTCTCCACTGCTCTTGGCTATGGGGGTTCCCCTGTCGTCTCATGTACAATGCAGAGCTATTGGACTTGCATTATACGTGATGACATCGCTGTGTAACAGCTGGCTGGAGCATCTTAGAGTGGCGTCTTCTGGGAAGTGGTCGCAGTGACATAGGTAACCTAACAGAGTGAAGGGTAAGGAGAGTAAGGCAGCCCATACTGTATATTAGTGTTTTTTTTTTTTTGCAGGTTGAATGAAAAAAAAAAACTGACCCGAATCCTTCCTGCTGAGGTATTGTATTCTGATAGCAGGGAGACTTCCCCACCATTAGAATACACTGATCAGTGCTGCTGGCTACAACCAGCAGCCGCTGATTGATCAGGAAGAACCCAACAGGGTAGTTGTACAGAAGTCAGTTTGTAGATCGACTTCTGTACATCCAGACTGCCCATACATGGATTGAAATTCGGCAGGTCCCTGCTAAACTGGCTGAATTTATTTTCCACGGATGGCTGGCTTAAGCTCCACCAAAAAGGGGAAGTTCTGCTTGTTTTTTTTTGTTTTTGGGGGGGGGGGGGGAAGAAACGTGTACCTGTACCCCCCTTCCCCTGTTGTCTTCTGGGACACATTTGTAGTATTTGTAGCTACTGACTGGGGGGAACCTTATCCCTTTTAACCTCCCCTAGACCTAGCAAGGATTTAGTGATTGGCTATGGATCTACTTTAACGTGGAATTAAACTTCCACATTTTTTTTGTTTTTTATTTTTTAAATATGGGCTCCAGCAGCTTTTGGCCATGATGTTGCTAGTATGCATTTTATGCCACGCTTACCTGGCAAGCGATCTCTTCCAGCACTGCGCTGTCAGTGCTTCTGTTGTCCTTAGGTTCTGCCATCTTCTCTTGGTCTTCCTTCTGGATTCTGACTCTTTGGCCGCTTGGTTGGTTGACACCACTCCCACGCGGAACGATTTGTGGTAGAAGTAAGAGAAATGTCTGGCGTCACCAGTGACACACTTCCATCCCTAATAGTACAATAAAAACATAGATATTGCCCTTTGGGACTTTATATGCACAATTGGCTGCTAGACAAATATAATTTCTGCAGTAAAATATTGCATTTATAACACATAAAAGAGTAGCATAAACCAAGGCAAAGCTGATACAATGTTGCACATGGTTGAAGATTGCATTACATTTGAAATGCATTCTTACATGACATCTAGAACATCCGACGCGTTTCAGTAGATGTGACTCGCTCTTCAGGGGCAGATGCCTGTAGGATAAATCTGGAAATAAATGACCAAAAAGGTAATGTAACACATGAATAAATAAGGGAAATTGGTAAGAGGGTTCTTGCAGAGAAATAATAGACCCTATACTCACCAATTGACGAGTCCTAGATGCCTTTGGCTATGTTCACCGAGGATGGCAATAATGCTTGGGGAGGGAGCGGAGCCAACCAAAAACCTGACCAAGGAACAATGGGAAGTCGGACATGGCATGAGTAGAGATAATCTGTTCAGGTGTCAACTATAATATAGTATAGAATATGTATAACCTCAAACATTGCTAAATTGGCAAAATAATCCTAAAGTATATAATGGAATGCATGTATAAACCAACCTGTTGCGATGGTAGGACGGATAATAAGGCCAAGGAGGAATGTGTGCAAAACTGCAGATTTGTGAAAAGCGATGTCAGAAAAGGCAATCCCTAAAAGGGGAATTGTGAAAGTGTGAATTCTACTCTTGCTTGTGTGATCATTTCTGCAATAAATATTTTATTGTATTTATATTTGTCAATTTCATCTGCGAATTGTACATACCTCATATAAAGTCCCAAAGGGCGATACTTATGTTTTTATTTATGGTAGAAGAAACATCTTCTGTCATAAAGATACTAACCGCCAGCTCTTTTTTTTGTAATAGATTTAATTCTGCTTTGACGAGACCCTGTCATAAAAAAATAAATAAAAAATTGCCAGTCTAAACAGAAAAATCTGGTGTTTTTAAATGCTTGCGGTGTTTTTCCTTTCTATGAATTCACTCGCAATGTGCTTGCTGGAAAAATTGAATAGTTAGATCCGCTCGCAGTCTGCTGGGGCCAGACATCACTTGTAAAAAGCCGTCTCGGGGCTTTTGAATGCCTACACAAGAATGACTTTTTTTTACACTTAAATGAGAAGTGTGGGTTTCCCAAAATAAAAAAATAAAAAATTGCAATCGCCTAGGTGGACACAGCATCGATCCATTGTTGTATCTGTTTCTCGCCGCCTCTACACTGAGAACTGAGCGATCAAACATGGCTGATCGCTCAGTTTCCCCTCTGCTCTGAGCAGAGAGTGGTGACTGTCATGAGTTGTCTGCTCAGACTCTGGGATGACTGATGGAGCCCCTTGGATAAAACTGTAAATGTAAATATCCGCCATCTGAAAAAGGGCATTTACAAAAGAGGAAAATGGATATTTGTGCAAAGTGAAGCATCCACTGCCTCCCCCCCCCTCCAAAAAAAAACATGACCACACTCCGACTTGGGTTGCTCCAAAGGTGGAATTTGTTCTGTCTCTCACTGTTAAAATAAACCTACCATTAAAATTATAGACTGATCATTTCTTTGTCAGTGGGCAAACGTACAAAATCAGCAGGGGATCAAATACTTTTTCCCCTCACTGTATACACTCCTAGAATTCCACCTTTTGGAGCAACCCAAGTCAGAGTGTGGTCATGTTTTTTTTTTGGAAGGGGGGGAGGGAGGCAGTGGATGCTTCACTTTGCACAAATATCCACTTTCCCCTTTTGTAAATGCCCTTTTTCAGATGGCGGATATTTACATTTACAGTTTTATCTAAGGGGCTCCATCAGTCATCCCAGAGTCTGAGCAGACAACTCATGATGCTTGCTATGCAACAGCTGTGATAGTTTGGCAGCTTACAGGGTCACTTGGGGTATGTTGGCCTCTTCTTCCTCTTCTGTTTCCTCTACTTATAGTATCCATTGCTGGTACAGCACTGTTGAAGTATCTCATTGCATAGGAATGCGTTTGGGGGGCCAGTGCACACCAGAACGCAGTTGGTGCGATTATTCACAAAAGAGAGCATTCTGTGCACATTTCCCGCACTGCCTTTGTGACCTGCTACAGGTACCAATACATTAATAATGGCACCCCAAATGCATATGCAAAAACAGTGCGTTTGCAGGCACCAGTTCACATGGTACTATCTGATTTGGTGCAGTTTTTAAAAAAGTAATGCAGGCACTACTTTTGGTACATACCAATGCGATTTCAGCCTGTTCATTTGAATGGGCTGAAAATTGTACCCCACTGAATTGCACAGGAATGCGCATCGGCCCTAAAACAGGACTCCAGGCAAACCGTGAACCCAGTCACTAAAATCGCATACAGACGTAAAGTATAACTAAAGGAATTTTTTAGTTTTTTTTGTTTTGGATAGAGTGGAGAGGGATTAGAACATCTGTCAGTTTTTATTACTATCTGTGCCCCTGTTGAGATTCACCCTCTCTATTTGTCCTGTTTACCATTAAAAAATGAAAGTAAAAAAAATCCCACATTTTGGGTTGACCCCAGAAAAGTAATAGAGGGGAATCTTCCAATGGTATGCTAGTTTGGGGGATCCGGGGGTCTCGGCTCCCCAAGGAATTCCCTTTTAACCACTTGACTTCTGGAAGATTTACTCCATGACCAGGCCATTTTTTGTGTTACGGCACTGCATTACGTTTAACTGACAATTGTGTGGTCATGCAACGCTGTACACAAACTTGATGCCATTTTTTTCTCCATGTATAGAGATTTTCTTTTGGTGGCATTCGATCTCCACTTTATTTATTTTGCGCTATAAACAATAAGAAATAAAAATTTAAAAAAAGTAAAAAAATCCAATTTTTTTCATAATTTCATGCCAATATGTATTCTGCTACTTATTTTTGGTAAAAAAAAAAAAAAACCCCCAACGATAAGCATATATTGGCTTGCGCAAAAGTTACAGAATCTACAAACTATGGGATATATTTTTGGAATTTGTGTGATTTTACTAGTAATGGCGATGATCAGCGACTTATATCGGTGGACAAATCGGACACTGACACTTTTTTGGGAACCAGTGACAGTAATACAGTGATCAGTGCTAAAAATATGCACTGTACTAATGACACTTGCTAGGAAGGGGTTAAACATTGGGGTGATTAAAGGGTTAAATGTGTGCCTAGCTAGTGATGTGTACTGTGGGAGGTGCTTTTCCTGGCAGAAACACAGGAACCATGCCTCCCCTACTGACAGAAGGGCAGTTTGCCTTGTTTACATAGACTGTTGTTCTGCTTGAATACCAAAAGATCGGTTGTCGGCGGACATTGGGTATGGTGGACATCCAGCTGTGCTGTGCATAGTCACAGCTGGAGTGAGCTGCCGGTGGCATACACTTGCGCCTGATACCCACAAGTGTAGTATCGCGTGTGTGTGTATATGTATGTACGCACGCACGTATGTGTGTGTATATATATGTACATGTATATATGTGTGTGTGTGTATATATATGTGTATATATATATATATATATATATATATATATATATGTATGTGTGTGTGTGTATGTATATGTATATATATATATGTATAATATATATATGTGTATATATATATATATATATATATATATATATATATTAATATATATATATATATATATATATATATATTAATATATATATATATATATATATATTCTCTCTCCATGTATATATAAAACAATCCTTCGCACAGCGGCTGCCCTGTAGCCGTAAAACTGCTATAGGGCGGTTGTGAAGTGGTTAAAAGCAAACAATATTTTTAAAGCAGAGTTCCACCCAAAAGTGGAATTTCCACCGATTTGTCTCCTCTTCCCCTCTGGTGCCACAATTGGCACCTTTCGGGGGGGGGGGGTCAGGAAGGTATTCTGTTCCCACTTCCGGGAGTCTGGTCCGCTGCCCGTGACATCACTGGCTCCCCCCTCCTCCTCTCCCTGTCGCTGGGCCAGTGGGAGAGAGAAGCGGGGCCTTGCGCATGGGCAGTAGGGTTCCCGGAGTAAAGCCGTAAGGCTACACTGCTGAGTACCCTTACCCGCAATGGCGGTAGCACTTGACAGCTGATGGAAACATCAGCTGCAGTGCCAACATCGCTGGACTAGTATATGTAGCTGCTGGTTTTTAAATTTTTTTTGGGGGGGGGACACAGCTTTAAGTACTTTTAAAGGATATTCGTCAAGTCATTGGGTGTACTGAGAACTTCCATAGACAAGTTGGTTCAAATATCTGTCTGTTTTGATGATTGAAGACCATGGGCAGCACAGTGGCTAAGTGGTTAGCCCTTCAACCTAGCAGCACCAGAGTCATTGGTTTGAATCCCAACCACGACGCTACCTGCCTGTAGCTTGCATGTTCTCCCTGTGCCTGCATAGGTTTCCTCCCACACAGACATGCTGGTAGGCCAATGATGGTGAACCTTGGCACCCCAGATGTTTTGTAATTACATTTCCCAACACTGCAGAGTGCATGAGCATCATGGGTAATATAGTCACAAAATATCTGGGGTGCCGAGGTTCAGCATCACTGTGGTAGGCTAACTGGTTCCTGTCTAATTTGGCCCTAGCATATGTATGAATGTGAGTTGGGGACATTAGATTGTAAGCTCCTTGAGGGCAGGGACTGATGTGAATGTATAATATGTAAAGTGCTGCGTAATATTGATGGCGCTATAGAAGTACCTGTAATAAATTAAAATTCTGCAAGACTAGCCATACACATATACATTCTAATAGATTCCTTCATCCATGGTCCACGCTATCTGTGACTCCATGTAGTCACTCTTTGGCCAACCATATTCCATCTAGCACCTTCCATTTTTCAATTGAAGTTCGTTGTGCTGGGTGATGGGGCCACCATATCTTAATTTTCTTCTTTTTTTTTGTGCTTTCCTAAACAATATCCATTTTTTTTCTTTTGTTGTATTCGGGGATGCTGTTGCCACTAAAAAGATTAAAGTTTCTTCGCCTCTTGCAAGAAGGCGCCATCAGAAGCGATCAGTGACTCTGGTAAATAGAGCAGACGTGGGAAAATGGCTTGTAGCAACATCTTGTAGAGAAGTGTCATGAAATCAGAACATTAACTGAAAGGTTGGGAGAGAAGGGGAAAAGTTCATGGAATTGGCCGGAATTCAAAAAAAAAAAAAAAAAAGCGATGGGGCTGCGCCTGTGTTTTCTCCTGTGCGAGCTTGTTTCTGTTACATGTAACTGTACACTACGGCTCCACATCCGGAAACCAAATAACCTCAGCGGGCACTTTATCAAATCTTTTCCTGCAGCCAAACAATTCCTGATATCACCGGGACCCTGTTCATGCCTGTGAATTGAACGGGATGTGTTTTCAGTGCGATATTAAGTTGTGCATTTGTATGGGTGTTCTTTCGGTGTTGGTGCATTTTATACGTTTGTGTTTGGGGTTTTTTTTCTGTACATTTCCTTTTATATTTTTTAAAAAAATATTTAGAATGTATTAAATTACCAAAAAGTAGGTGTTTTTTTTTTTTTCGTTTATTTTTCTTTTCTTTTTTTCCTTTTTTTTTTTTTTTTTCATTAATATGTTGGTCTGTAAAAACTAGTTTTCTCAGTTTTGGGTGGTGGGGAAGAGTTCAAACCTCTTGGCAGGTTTTAATGCTGTCTGCATTTGAGAGTGTTGGTTCCGGTTGGAACTACAGCATGTTGGGTTTGGTAATAAAGTTGGATGAAAGTTTGTGTCGTTTGTATGTGGCTTCTTGCTTTTCTGTGTCTTAAAGTGGTTGTAAACCTCAGACATGAAATATGAACAAAGCATATCCCTCTTTAGCAGGGATATGCAATTAGCAGACCTCCAGCTGTTGCAGAACTACAAGTTCCATGAGGCATAGCAAGACTCTGACAGCCACAAGCATGACATCCAGAGGCAGAGGCATGATTGAACTTGTAGTTTTGCAACAGAGGTCCGCTAATTGCATATCCCTGCTCTATAGTTTGTACTGGTCTAGATCCAGAGGTACTTTCTGTCTGGGCTGCTTTGTTCCTCTGCTATCCCCATGAGTTACTGCTGAAAAGTTTTCCCTGAAACCAAAAGGAAAAAGGTGAGAATAACAGCCTGTGATTGGAAGCCTCAGCTCTGTTCTTGTGTGCTTTGTAAAGGGGGTTTGTCCCTTCCCTTCAATCAGCTCTCTGAGCTCCCCTCCCTGAGCTCTGCAGTGTGTAACTTCAGCTCTCCGCCCCCTTTGTTTTTTCTGACCGCTCAGGCAAGATTTGAACTTTGAAAACTGTAGATAAACAAATACAAATTACGTAGGAAGATTTTTTATTTTTTTTTCTCTATCATTTGAGGTCAGTTACTTCACATATATTCGGCCTTGGGATCGTGCCTGGGGTCCGGTGCGTGCCTATTCACTGGTTCAGGTGCGATTCAGGTCAGAATTGTTGCCTGAATTCGCACCTGAACTAGACCCAAACATGCACAGGACCCTTTTTTTACTCTTCTCCACGGCCGCCCCAGACATGTGGGAACCGGCTTCATTGAGAGCTGGTCACACTCGCCCGTCATGTCAATTGGATGCGGGAAAACCCGCTTCCAATTTGCATATATGTGAACCCAGTCTAAAGCCCCATACACACTATAAGATTTTTGTCTTCAGATTTACCAAAACCATGTAGTGCAAGGGCCTGCCCGATTGCATACACATTGAAACGCCTATGGTTTGACCTCATATTATATGGTTTTGGTAAATCTGAAGGAAAAAATCTGCAGAAAATCTGATAGTGTGTATGGGGCTTAAGGGTTTTCAGCCACTTTAAGTTTGCCATAGATGAATCTTCTGTATTCCTCTATCCACACTTTTGGGGTCGATAGAGGAATCCTCCCCGCTGTGCTATTGTGTTCTGACAGCGGGGACCTTTCCTCTGTTGGAATTCAGTGACCTGCGCTGCAGCTGATTGGCGGCAGAGCTGATTGAAGGAATATATTTTTTATTTTTTTTAACATTTCCGTTCAGCAGGGACTGGCTGAACTTCGATCCATCTATGGTCGTTCTCAGTAAAGAGAAGTTGTTCTAATGATCAGCTTTCCTCAAAGCTTGCTTTGTTGCATTTTTTATGGCTGTAATAGCGCTCTGATTTATGTGGCTCTTCTGAGATTTTTTAAAATCTTTTTTCCCAATGTAATTACCTATATTTTTCTTGTTTCCCTAGGCATTCGACCTCCCATTATGAATGGGCCAATGCATCCGCGGCCCCTCGTGGCCCTGCTAGATGGCAGGGATTGTACGGTAGAGATGCCCATTCTTAAGGATGTAGCCACGGTGGCGTTCTGTGATGCCCAGTCCACTCAAGAAATCCACGAGAAGGTAATTCAGCCCCTGCTTTCAGTATGGTTTTTGAGAAGGAATTCAGTAAAAGTGACCTGTCGGGATAGGAATACAAAAGTTGTCATTGCTAACTCGCTCAATGCATGTTCCAGGGCTGTTATCTTTCACTACCTGGCATGGGCATAATAGGTGTCAGGACAATGCTTGTTCCAGGGTAGGGACTCTGCAAATGGTGAAGCAAATGTAACTTTGATAGTCCTGGAACTAGCACCTTCACAAGCCCTTAGAGCAGGCATTCTCGACCAGGGTTCTATGGAGCTCTAGGGTTCCTCCAAAGGCTGATAGGTGTTCCTCAAGCTGTTTGTCCTTCTGTTTTGAAGGTGCCTGTATAGTTCCAGGACCAACACCCAGCATAATACCAATTATAATTTTAGCTGTTTGTAAGGGAGGCATTCTCCCAATTTAACCACTTGGCTACCGGGCACGTGTACCTCTTCAGTGCCTCGCCAGTTTTCAGCTTTCAGCCCTGTCACACTTGGGCCTAATGTACACGGAATGCTGAGGCAACCTCTTCCGAACAATTTTTTTGACAGCTTGAAACCGGCGTTTAAAAACGCCAGTTTAGCCGCATTTAGAAGCCTTTGTGTCCTAGGAGCGTTTATTTAACCTCCCTGGTGGTATGATCATTTCAGATTTTAGGTGCTGAAGGCGGTACCATTATTTTGCATGGAAATTTGGCATTTTATATTGTAGGCCTGTAATTCTTAGGAATAATTCACTTAAATCTATCCAAACAAGAGTCTAATAGACATCCCGGGTATGATAAAATTTGAAATTTGAAATATGAAATCATAAATTTTTATATATATATATATATATATATATATATATATATATATATATATATATATATATATATATATATATATATATATATATATATATATATATATATATAATGTGTGTGTGTGTGTGTGTATATATGTATATAGAGAGAGAGATAATAAAATAACTATAAATAATAATAAAAATTATTCAATAATGTAATCAAATCAAAAACACTGAAATGTGCTGAGTTGCAGAATTGTCACTGTCGTTACTTTTAGTGTTTGATGACGATCGCTCAATTCTGCGAGTGATTCTAATTTATTATCGCTGTTTTCTAGCTGGTCTATAACCACTTTTTTATGTAAACGGACATTTTTTGGTTGCTATGGACAATCTCCAGTTTCCTGGCATAAAGAATAGTATTTATAATATAAAACTGTATACAGGACACTGGACAAACCACTAGGGACAAAGGGGATGTGTAATTATTTGATACAGTATACTGTGATCTTACAGATTACAGTACTGTGTATTTTGCTTTTTGAATTTGGCGCCAAACTCTGTCCCCATGCGTCGCAGCGCTCGCAGGGCGCGGAGCTCGGCACTGTGACAGATCGAGCGGAGGAAGGCTCGCAGATCACAGCGGGGGGACAACGCTGGATCCAGGGGACAAGGTAAGTAACCCCCTCCATGGATCCAGCGATGCAGTCCCGAGTCTAGCTCGGGAATACCGCTTATGGTATTTAAATCTTACTCCGAGCCAGACTCGGGAATACCGCCGGGGAGGTTACGATGACATCATAAGACCCTCCCAAAGCACAAAAACCTGTATTTAACTATTTCAGCCATTCTGAGACACCAGAGTGAGTAGCAGCAGTGTACTTGTATCTACCTCAATTTCGGTGCTTTTGCTATGGATCCCACAATAAGCATATGTAAGGCAATTGAAGCCATATATTACATTTCATGGAACTATGTTTGATCAAGTCGGGGGTGAAGCTCAGTGGTGGGGTCATCTGGTTCAAATCTAACAATATATAGGTCAAATTCCAATTCTACTTTGGCTAACAGCAAAGCTAGCGGTGTATTAGATTGGTTCATGGGCTCATTAGGGGTATATAAATGGTCTATGAAGCATTGCAAGCAATTACAATTTTTTTTTATATTTTTTATAGTGTTTTTTTTCTTTATTTATTATCACTTTTAGGTTCTGTAATGTAAAAAAAAATAGGGCACCTTTTAAAAACGCTTCTAAACGAAAACACAGCTAAATGTTGGTACCGCGTTTAGACATATTTGGCGTCTGAAATGTCGGAAACTTCAGCATCTGAACTCATTTTTTTGCGTTCAAAGAAAAGCCTTTTAAACGCAACTGCCTAAAAACGACGTTAAACGAAGCTGTGTACATGTACACATAAGATAACATTGGATGAGTTCAGGGGCAGCTGAAAAAAAGCATCCAACTGCCTCTGAACGTCTGTTTACCATTAGCAGTGTACATGAAGCCTTAGCTTTAGGCCTCATGTACACTGCTGCTGGTAAACGGACATTTATGCCGGCCATACACGGTTCGAATTTCGAAAGAATTTTCTTTCAAAAATCGTATCTAAGAATTTTCGTATGAATTTCGCACCATTAGTGGGCTGCAGCAACAGCCGATTTTCGTGTGGAAATAAAATTTGAGGAATCGGACATGTTGGAAATTGTTGGAAAAACGAACGATTTTCTAATCCATGATGGGAGAATCGTGCGAGAAATGTAATAAGAAAAGAAAATTTACGGAGAGAAAAGAAGATTCCCGCCCAAGAAACATCTTTTCTGTAGCAACATGAGGTGAAATTGAAGGCTTGGTCGGCCGAATTTCGAAAATCAATGGTGGCATCATCGGATCACAAAAAAAAACGAATTTTCTGATTTTGAAAAGAAAATTCGTTCGAAATTCGACCATGTATGGCCTGCATTAGGAGCAGTTGGGTATTTTTTTCAGTTGCTCCTGAACTCTCCTCTGTCATCAGTACATGTACACAGGGCCATTTATAGTCATTTCTAGGCAGTTGCGTTTTAGAAGCTTTTTTTGGAACCCAAAAATATGCGTTCAAAAGCTGTGTTTAGAGGCATTTCAAACATGGCTACCTGTGTTTAGGCGTGTTTTCGTCTAGTAGCGTTTTTGAAGGGAAGCATTTTATTACTTTTGAGCCTGGGAAATGCTAAAAACACACCAAAAACTCCATCATCTCTACCTGCAAGCTTGATATACCATGTGACATTCCCCTCATCAGCCAATTGTGCTGTACAATACACAACTTACTTGACGCTGACTTTGAATAGGATTTTCGCACATTGAGAATTTGTGAACTAAATGGGGTCTAACCTTTTCCATGAGAACGTCAAAGGTGGCAATTGACATGCGTGTAAAATTAAAAAATTTCTCTGGGTAATTACGCAGCTGAACATATTAGAAAAGTATCCTGTAGACATGCGTTGAGCCATCAATGGATGTGTCCAGTAGCGATGAACTCTGGTTCTCTCACGGCATTTTCTACGTCTTTGGAGTCTCAGCAAAAGCAACATCAGGAGCATTTCCTCACACATTTCCTCACACATGCTCATCATCGGATCCATATTAACAAACCAACCAAAAAATAACAGCTAGCTACAAGCACGCTGCTTTCTTAGCTGCTACTCACACTGTTCTCTCACAGAATAGCTGAAATGGTTAATAAAAACTTGTTTTTGTGCTTTCTAATCATTTGGAAGGGTCTCTTGAGGTTATCTTTAGTAAACGCTTCTGAACGCAAACATGGCTAAATGCGGCTTGTAAACGCTGCTAAACGCACGTTTTTAAATGTGGATTACTAGCTGTCATGATGCAGCGTTCAGGAGAGGTTGAGAAATGTCCCGTTTTACATGAAGCCTTAGAATGACAATTGAGCGGTCATGGAAAACTTTTTTTTTGCTAAATAACCACTTCAGGGCCGATGTACATCCCTGCTTTGGGGACGGATATCGTTGTTATGGCCCCATGTTCGCCCGGTGGTCCGGTACAAGATAAGTGGTCTCGCTGTGAGATCACTTTTATCTATGGCGGGAGAAGGGCCCACCCTCCTGCCGCGATCTGGTGCCCTCCGCCGCTTTCCGGAGCCATCAGCAGTGGCGGTCGCGTCTTTCCCCTGAGCTGACATGGAGACGAGTGAAAGGAAGATGGCCCCCACCCCTGTCTCCAAGACACTGCAGGGCGGAAGCGAAGTCAAAACTTCTGTCCATAGCTCCTAAAGAGCCATTTTTTTTTTAATTGCATTTTAGTGTAAATATGAGATCTGGGGTCTTTTTGACCCCATATCTCATTTAAGAGGTCCTATCAGGTTTTTTTTCTATTACAAGGGATGTTTACATTCCTTGTAATGGGTATAAAAGTGACAGATTTTTTTTTTAAATTGTGTAAAAATAAGACGTGAAAGGTAAAATGAGGGAAAAAATTTTTTTTAAACGCGCCCCGTTCCTCCGAGCTCCTGTGCAGAAGCGAACGCATACGTGAGTAGCACCAGCATATGAAAACATTGTTCAAACCACACGTTTGGTATCGCCACGATTGGTAGAGTGAGAGCAATAATTCTAGCCCTAGACCTGTAATGCAAAATATGCAACCGGTAGAGTTTTTTTTACATGTCGCCTATGGAGATTTTTAAGGGTAAAAGTTTGTCGCCATTCCACGAGCGGGAGCAATTTTGAAGCGGGACATGTTGGGTATCAATTTACTCAGCATAATATTATCTTTCACAATATAAAAAGAAAATTGGGCTAACTTTACTGTTGTCTTTTCAATTAAAAAAATAAGTGTATTTTTTTGTTTTTTTTATGTTTTTTTAAAAGTGTTTCAACAACCGCCATTTTATTCTCTAGGATGTTAGAAAAAAATGGATATTATTTGGGGGTTCTAAGTAATTTTCTAACAAAAAAAACTTGTAAACACCTCATCTAAAAAGAGGCCCGGTCTTAAAGTGGATAAATGAAAAAAGACAAATTTGAAGTTCATAGTTCAAGTTCAAGTTTCATAGTTTGTTAAATATATTGCAAACAGGTCCTTTTTCTCCTGCACTGGTGGACGGCACTGGTGGCCACTGGTGGGCGACACTGTTAATCAGGACACTGAGTATCTGTGTAGATGTCCCTTTTACACAAGCAGATTATCAGCTCCCCTCTCTTCACACTGTCAATATGAGGAAAGGCTTGCTGATAACCGGCTCCTGTTTACAATGTGATCCTCTGTGATTAGACACAGCTGGTCATGTGGTAAAAAGCCTTTGACTGGAACTTTAGCTTAATCTGTGTTTGGCCGTCTCTGGGCGACACATTGATTGGAGCGCGCTGCAGTGGGCGTGATCATAGGACAACGTCTTATGGTGCCCTCCCAGAACTGGACGACTGTGCCGTAGCTTTCATCGTGTTGAAGAGGGAATTTAGTCATTTTCTTTCCTTCTACCTTGTGGTGAAAGGAGAAAAAATTGCATAATCTATGGACTGCTTAAAGTTTCACTAAACTTACATCATAAACTATAAGTAAATGCTGTATCACATGCCGTTTATACTTGATTGTAAAAAAACCTGTTTGATTCTGCTGCTCTGGTGGCAACTCTGCACATGCTCAGTTTTCAGCGAGTTTTTGTGCTGAGCATTTCCTCTCACATCTGAGCAGCCCATGTGACACATGTGGGTGTATACACAATGGTAAATGACAGCCCACTCCCTCCCTCCCTCCTCCATCCACTAACCAGCTAAACACAATGGGGGTGGGACATTACATGTAGGTTAATGGAGGCTTCATCTCCCTCTTTTTCTAATGCCCGGTACACATAATCTGATTATCAGACGAATGATCATCTGTCTTTTTTTTTGTTTTGTTTTTTTTGTGTTTTTTTTTTTGCATGCTAATCTCACGTGGAATCTGAGTTTACTAAAGTCGTGAAAATTCCTGTACGACAGAATAAAAATTCGGAAGTGATGTCATGTGTTGTAATGCATTTTTATTGCATTTTCAAACGACAGTCGTACTGCTTAAACGAAAATCTGGCATTGTACGAAAAAAAATTCTGTGCATGCCTGATAGAATAATATCGGATGAACTGTCCTGATCGGCTCTCGAATGCTCTGTATTAACGACCCGATTATCGTACGATCGATTCGAATGTGGCATTTTTCATACGATTTTCGGATCGTTTTGGAACAGGGCTTAAGACACAGGTTGGAGACTGGCAGAAATCATGTAGCCAAAAATAATAAAGATTTAATTATTTGTATAACTATTTAAAACAGTTTATTAATAGTTATTTTATTTTTCATACACTGCTGTTTTTTTTTTTTTGTTTATTTTTTTGTTTGTGTGTGCTTTTTTTTTTTTTTTTTTTTTTTTTTTATATGTGACCAGCAGAAAAGAACTAGAAGCTCCTCCTGCTTATGTTTCCCTGCAGACAGGCTGGGAAAGAGCTGGGTTATGTGACAGCTGTATATTGATTAGGAAAACGCTACAGAGGTGTGTTTATTTTAATTTAAAAAAAAAAATGACAGTGCCATCATCCATATACAAAAATAGAAGGGACAATATAAATTAAGCAGTGCATGTTTAGCATCGCTTTAGGTATACATTTACATGGGCACCCAGGGGTGCATCGTTTACCGAGTTCAAAGGTGGCTACAACCCGCATACAACCCGTCAATTACCTGTGGTCAGTTTGTGCGCAGCCATAGATGAATACATATAGGGGAAACTGCTCTGCCCCAAAAATCTATTGTTCTGCTTGGATTGACCTGCTTCAAGGACCATTACACTGGTGGTGCCATTGGGCACCTTTTGAATATAATTGGAATCTTGATGCTGAGTCTTGAAGTGCTTCAGAAAATGTACTTGAACTTGCTCACTTGTGAAAGCAGTTTGGGATACTAACACTTGTGTATCTGGGTGTCTTTTTATATCTGCCTGGGGCTCGCCTTTAATATTTTAAGTTGCTGATTTGTAACAAATGTACAAATCAGGATTTTTGACTTTTTCCTGACTTTCCCCCTCTGCCTACTTGTTCCTGGTCAGTGATTTAAATTATTGAAGGCGGAGGGTCTGTCGACTGTCAGCTGTCATTCTCAGGATGTCAGCAGATGCAGCTCCTTGTATTTTGCTCCTAAGGCCCCTTGCGTATGGGGCTGTGTAGCTGCAGTGCTCCCCTCCCAGCGTTTAGGCCTGGTTCACACCTTTGCATTTTTTTAGCACGTTTTCAGTTTTGCGGAAACACAATACAGTCCATTTAACATGGTTTCCTATGCGTCATGTTGACATCTGTGCATTGTATGGAAAGGGCCAGGGACCTTTTTCAGATTTTTGGTTCCATAGACTTCAAAGGATCAAAAGCGTGTATTGAAAAATGCACCCGGAATATGCAAACTGCAACCTGCATAGGTGTAAACCAGGCCTTACTGCACCCATGAGAGACAGTTGCAGCATTCAGCACCATTGCAGGCAGCCTGTCAGTCTATAGCAGGCTGTACCTAGTGGACCTGGGGTTTAGGGCCCTGTGCATTACGAGATGAAGGTCCTGGGACACGGGTCCTCTGACTTGGACGGGGGCTGGGAGGAACATGCTGCAGCTAGACAGCCCCATGTGCATGGGCCCTAATGCATTCCCTTTTTTTTCTGCATTGGTAGAAGATACAAACTGCATGCAGATAGCACCTCATTCGGGATCCAACCCGAGAGCCCCGTACATCCAGACAAAACCGCCAACCGACACGTCTTGAAATGAGCAAGGACACTTCTTGGTCTGAACGTGAATGCTACCTGCTGTTTTCGCATCTGACTGGGCCCTGCTCCAGCTCATTACATGCTGGAATACCATGTTGCTCAGACCTTGGCCAAAACTCAGCGTTGCGGGCCTCCGGTTAAAGGGGGCCCGTTAATTTGCAAGGAGCATGGCCCGCCTAGAGGTGCTGATTTGGCAAAATGTCTAAGGCTCTGGCTGCTGTGAGAGCATGTAAGTATAATTGCATTGATTCCTCTCTCGCGCTCTCTCCCTCTTGTCATTCCGATTTCTCCGCGTTCCTTAAGCCCAGCGTGAAAGCAGGACCGAATGAATGTCAGCGGGCAGCAAGATGACAAAGAAACATATCCTGCCGCAAAGAAACGTTTGTCCGGGGCTGTGTAGGAATACGACCAGCACTAATTAAAAAGAACGAGGGCAGTTTTTAAGGCCTCGGAATGGAGTATTCTTTAGTAAGCTGCGGAATATAACAAAACCTAGAATTCCGCTGTATACAAGGGGGGGAAAAATGTACCGCCGAAATGAAAGCTATCCATCGCGTGTGACTGCGCCTTTTGTTTATAGCCTTAATTAACCGCTTGTTTGAATAAGGCTTCTTATTGTGGCTGGGAAATGGACTGCTGGGTTTAATTTCCGGCTCCACCCGACTCTGCTTGGCACATTTGTTCCATCTACGCGGGCAGTCAGTGATTTATGTCAGGGATCAGAATTGGCTGGGAGGCCATTGTCTCTAGTAATGGTGAAATGCAGAATTCCATTGTGTTGGCTGGAAAGGAGAATGAAATTCTATCCAGCGCTTCTTCGGAGGATTTGTGTCAGAAAAACTAGACACTTTCTGCAGAAATTATTAGAAGTAAAGATCTGCTTTATATTCTGGGTAATGGAGAGCTGGGATTTATTTCTACTATGTTGGTTTGTAGATCGCTTTCCCTACAAGAATGGAGAGTGCTGAGGGGAAAGAGTCCAAATGAGTTCATCACCCCTCCATATCCTCACTTTAGTCTTTGGTTT